>NC_056740.1:475392609-475450109 GCF_019279795.1 Protopterus annectens
GCATCACTTCCCTTACTCTGCTAACCACCATTATCAGTTACCAAACACTACTTTCCTACACACTATTCATTCCTTACAAAGGAACATCCCCTAATACTCCAAACCCAATACCATATTTACAACTAACCCAATACAACTATCACACCACCATAGTCCACAACCTCAGACACAAACTATGCCCATCAAATAGCCAATCTCACACCACTCTTAATTACATAAAACTCATCAACAAACTAGTCAAACTGAAAACAGCACTAGTATGCTGCGGTGACATACACCCCAACCCAGGCCCACTCAGTCCAGATAGACCAATCCCAGACCTAAAAATAACCCTAGTCCAAAGCCCCCCACAAACTCACTCCTCATCATAAATCTTAAATAAGGTCCATGACCTCAATGGCTTAATCTCCTTTTACCATCCAGATATTGTCATTCTGACAGAGACCTGGCTTAAGCCCCTAATTCAAGATAATGAAATCACAGCACCAGGCTATAATATAATCAGAAATGACAGAGTAGGAAAAAGGGGTGGAGGAGTAGCAATACTATATAAAACTCACCTTATCTTAGAAAAACTAGACATAACAACCCCAGACTTAGATAACAGTGAACTCATCCTCACTAAACTGAAACTTAACCCACATAAACATATCAACACTATAGGATGCTACATCCCCTCAGGGAACAATATTACCATCACAGAAAGACTACTAGAATGGATAATCAACACCCTTCCCCAAGAAAACATCCTATTAGGTGACCTTAATATTGACTGGGATAACTGCTCCAGTCTAAACCCTATCTCCCATATCACCCTACACGGACTAACCCAACTAATAACATCCCCCACCAGAACAGACGAGAACCAAACATCAGTCTGTACTAGACTGGATACTAGTATCTCATCCTTCCCATATATCTCACACTGGCTGCCTGCCAGACGCCCTCAGCGACCACCTACCTACATTTCTAATAAGAAGAAAAACTCCCCAACTGACCCAAGAAATTGTCTGGGAATGTAGGAATAGAAAAAACTTCAACCAACTCAACTTCAATAATGACCTAAAAGTATGTAACTGGACCCCCCTAAAAACTTTGAACCTTGATGAAGCAGTACTATACTTCAGTACTACCTTCATTAACATACTTAACCAGCATGCCCCTCCTAGAACTTCAAGAATCAGAACTAAACATGCACCTTGGCTAACTTTAAATACTAAAACATTACTCCGAGATAGGCACAAAGCATGATCAAACTATCATAAAAGCAAATCACAAATAGACAAACAAACATACCGTCAGTTATGTAACAAAGTCAAACAACTTATTAAAATAGACAAAATCTCCTACTACCAAAATATGCAGAATATATATATTAACAACCCAAAAAAGTTCTGGGCTGCTGTCAACACTGTACTGCAACCAGGAAAAACAACCACCCCTACCCCCAAAATAGTGAACAACCATGACAACATCCTCACTCAGCTCAACAAATTCTTCACAGAAACTATCCAAAACCTAGCCAACAACCAACTAAGCCTCAACAACCCATTCCCCTCTAAAACACCCTCTTCACCCAAAACAAATCTCAGTTACCCCATCTTCACCTTCAACCCAGTGGCAACCAAAATCATACAAAAATTACTCCTAAAACTTAAGCCAGTCTCTACAACCACGGATAATATACATTCCGAATATCTGCAACTAGCAGCTGAAGCAATAGCCTACCCTGTCTCCATATTAATAAACAGATCTATCTGAGAGTGCAAAGTACCCCATCTTTGGAAAATATCACATATTACACCACTGCACAAAGGGGGTACCTCTGTAGAACTTAGTAACTATCGACCCATAGCTATGATATCCCCCCTATCAAAACTTCTAGAGAAGGTTTTCCACATGCAACTGATGAAGTACCTCTTAGAAAACAAATTGCTATCCACTCAGCAACATGGTTTCAGACCCTTCCATAGCACCACCACCACACTTACATTATTCACTAATACCATCAATAACCACAGAAATAATGGACTGCTAGTATCTGAAACTCTCTTAGACTTCTCCAAAGCCTTTGGCATGGTCAACCATGAAAAACTGCTTCATGCACTAACCACCCTAAATCTCAGCTTCTCTACTATTTCTTGGTTTAGGAGCTACCTAGATGGTAGGCAACAAGCTGTAAAATGGCAAAATCAGTTTTGTCCTTACTGCCTGTCTCCCTAGGGGTACCCCAAGGCTCCATCCTGGGTCCTCTACTCTTCACCCTATTTACTAACCAACTACCATCCACCATACCCAAGGCCTCAATAGTCCAATATGCAGATGATACCACCATTATCTGTGAAGCCAACTCCCTTGACCACCTCCTCTCCCTAACACAAGAATGCTTTTCCCTGGCAGAAACATGGATCACTAACCAAAACCTCATTCTAAACCCAGCCAAAACTAAATTAGTCCTCTTCATCCCTCACAGATCTCCACCCTCCTCATCTCACTTTTCAGTCACCTCTCATAACAACACCATCATCACACCCAGCAGTCACATCAAACTGCTAGGCCACAAAATTGACAATAGCCTTAAATTTGACATTCATATCTCCCAGACCATTAAAAGAGTCCACAGAAAAATGGGCCTACTCTATCGCAACAAACAGTTTCTCACCAGTCACTCTAAGGTTACCACAGCCAGGGCACACCTCCTGTAGACCCTACTTTATGCCTCCCCCGTGCTTACCAATCTCTGAAAAACTGAGCTCAACAATCTAGATAGCTGCTACAATAAAATAGCCAGATTCACCACAGGGTCACCTTCTAGAACCCACCATTGTGAAAGCCTCAAAAAACTCAACTGGCTAGAACTCCCCCTGAACCCTTCAAGTCAACCAACTTGCACTTGTTCATAAAGTACTACATCATCCAGGCAACACACCAGCCCTGCAGCAACTACTCCAGCCTTACACCACTACCAGATCCCTGAAATCAAGTATCCAACACCTCCTTAAGGTAACAAACTTTAAAAATGAGGCAGGTAGATCCGTTTATAGCCACTTCAAATACACTCTTTGGTTAACTCACTATCTTATATTTACTATACTTCTATAAGAAGTATAAAGATTGTGTACTCTATATATTGTTAGTATAAAGATTGTGTACTCTATATATTGTTAGTATAAAGACTGTGTACTCTATATATTGTTAGTATAAAGACTGTGACCTCTATATATTGTTAGTATAAAGACTGTGTACTCTATATATTGTTAGTTTAAGGATTGTGTACTCTATATATTGTTAGTAAAAATACTGTGTCCTCTATATATTGTTAGTATAAAGATTGTGTGCTCTATATACTGTCAGTATAAAGACTGTGTACTCTATACATTGTTAGTATAAAGATTGTGTACTCTATATATTGTTAGTATAAAGATTGTGTGCTCTATATACTGTCAGTATAAAGACTGTGTACTCTATACATTGTTAGTATAAAGATTGTGTACTCTATATTTTGTTAGTATAAAGATTGTGTACTCTATATATTGTTAGTATAAAGATTGTGTACTCTATATATTGTTAGTATAAAGACTGTGACCTCTATATATTGTTAGTATAAAGATTGTGTGCTCTATATACTGTCAGTATAAAGACTGTGTACTCTATACATTGTTAGTATAAAGATTGTGTACTCTATATATTGTTAGTATAAAGATTGTGTCCTCTATATATTGTTAGTATAAAGATTGTGTACTCTATATTTTGTTAGTATAAAGATTGTGTACTCTATACATTGTTAGTATAAAGATTGTGTACTCTATATTTTGTTAGTATAAAGATTGTGTACTCTATATATTGTTAGTATAAAGATTGTGTACTCTATATATTGTTAGTATAAAGACTGTGTGCTCTATATATTGTTTAATGAACCTTTTGGTTAACATGTCCTTCTCTTGTTAATGATGTTACTGCTCTGGAGCTTTTCTCCCCGGGCCTCCACTGAAAATGGACATATACCCAGTTGGACTCTCCCGGTTATCAAATGTAAAATAAATAAATAAAAATAAATAAATAGTTTTAAGAAAAATGGACCAAAAATATGAGGCAAGAATCTGGACAGTCTGTGAAAATCTGTACAGTTGAGAGGTATGATTGGGAGGCACTAGGCACCAGAAATATTAATAAAATAGCTGTTATTGCTATGTTCCTTTGAACTGAAGCTAATTTGTAATAGATTCAATAACAATAAATGCAGATGTTGAATTTCTTAACCTGATTCAAAGTACATTTTAACACTCTACACCTGCTTTAGCTACGGCTTGTACCCCCATGTTAGTAATTCCAGTAAATAATCATGCATTTTAAGTGGTCTAATTGTTGGCATTAAACTACAGTTTCTTTCTTATGTGGTGGGTGACAGCCAGGCAAATTCACAACTTCTGTTTGCTTTAAGGCAGTTCAATGCTAGTCATTTAGAGAGCTAAGTATCTCAGAATGTTTGTTTAAACAGATAGGTTTGCATTGGTGGTGCACTGTTCTTCATGTACAGGGTTAGATTGTTTTAGACAGATAAACATCTCCAGTAAATCAACTCAGTCCTTGCAGGCTCAACTCTCCCTCCAGCCCACAATAGTTTATTTTAACCAGGTCTGTATGCAGTTGTCCTAAATCATCCTGTAGGTCACTGGAGGTCATGTCTGAAGGTTGCATTACTTTTTGCAGAACTCTCCCTAGTCAGTGCTTCTTCCTCACTTTTTATAGTGGATTTTTTTCCAGATCTTCTGTGTTTCTTTATTCCTGCCATCCAGGCAGTGTACTTACTAGCCAGTTACTGAAATTTACCCATAAACACAAATCTACTGACCTTCTCTGCTGAGTTTCTGTTTTCACACTGGGAGAGCTAGAAACAAGCTGTTAATCAGTGTGCAGCCATCTTGGAAGTCCCCTACACCCCACAATAGTAATCATCTGGAACAATGGATTTGTATTTTCCAACCATCCATTTAGCCAGCCTGGTTTAATTGGGCATCCTGAGATAATGTAGCAAATGTCTTATGTTTAGTGCCAACCACCTGCAACTCAAATAAACTGAGACATTGTGTGAGACATGTAGTCATCCAATGTTATTGGAGGCAAAGCTGTAATAGAAGCCACAACAAATGACAAGCATGTTGTCAGTACCACACAATACCACAGTAAACACAAGCACACACAGACCACATACATAGGCTGTGAAGATATGTGAAGGCTGCCAGCCTAGCTAGATAGAATTTTGTAGATAATCCTGTCATTTGTAAATATTAATGTAAGCCACATGCTTGTTCTCTTTGTTAAATGTTGAACTTCAAAAATGTAACCACATTGCACTCTGCTGGAGGAAAGCTGATAAGTCAAGCATTGCATAATTGTCTGATCTCAAAACTTAGAGCCGAGGTGTATGGATAAAGGAATTCTTGCTATTGTTTTGAGACCAGAGTTAACTGCTACAATTTGCATGTATAATGTATTTTATTGCTGTAGCTTTCTGACCAGGTACAAGATCAAAAAGGCTGCTAAACTCCGAGTTTCTGTTAGCCTGGGAACCAGACAAAAAATTATGTAATTTGAAATGAGACAGTAGTACTGTGCTAACAATTTAAGGACAGAGACTCAGAGCATTTTGCACTTGTCTTCAGAACATCCAACATCATCAACACTGCTTTGCTCTATATGTAAGTTTATTTTAGAACTGTGATTCCTCTTAGATGTAGTTAGGAAATAGGAATATTAGACTGGTTGTTTTCTGCATTGATGTCAGAACTATTCTACTGTATTATTTTAAGCATTTCCTGTGATCTCTGAACTCTTGACTAGCACTGTGTAGTAAGAAGTATTGTCTTGTGTTTTTATTATTTATTATTAAATATTTTTAAAACCTTTCAACTGTGGCTGTTTTATGCAGAGATAATGTAAGCCCTAGAGTACATTGCATGTACATAGTGATACTGGCCAAGCCACTCCAATAAGCCTGGCTGTTCAATTACACTTACCATTTGGATAATAATATTGCAAAGTAATAATTGGACACCCTTTGATAAGGGACTTATTAGTAGCTGATAATAGTGGTTGGTGGCAGTGATTTCTAATTTATAGCATGGTGGAGAAGGGAGCATAGCTGGAGAACCTGTGCCAGCCTTACCCAGGAGTGTCTGTGTGTTTGTATATAACTCATATCTCAAAGTGTGTGTGTGTGTCAGCTACTTAGGCAAAGACACAAAGCACTGGCTGGACAGAGAGGGTGCTGGAGGTTTTAGCTTGACCACTAGGCTGAGATCTACACCCTATAGCTGTGCCAGTGGGGAGTCTTATTGAGGATCTGGAGAGAAAGGGATAATCCAGCCCCAGACTGACTGTGATCTCTGTGTGCTCTTAAGGGAAATTGTACTTTACTGCATCCTTCCCAATGTGGACACTCCTCACTGGTGTTAGTGGTGAGGATTAAGGCTCCTTGATTGCTGGGCCAGTGCATGGGCATCACATATTAATTGTTTGGCAATGGTTGGATATCCGCACCACATTTTAATTGGTTGGCAATTGGCTTGTATTGGTGTGGATAGTGAATTCCTGTAGCTTGTGTACAGTGATCACTGAAGGTGTTTTTGTACTCTACATCAGCCATGCAGTGAAAATTTAGAGTTCAGATCACAACTGTTTTATTTCTTTTGTTAGCTTAGTTAGTCAGGGAAAGCAGGCAAGCATGTCAGCAGAGGAGTATGCCAAGCTGACAAGGAGCCAGTTGGCTGAGATGTGCCAGGCTAAGAGACTGGTGCATGGAAACCTGACTAAGGCAGACATGATTGCAGCTTTTGTCACAGCTGCATCAGAAAACAGCAATCAGGAGGGCAATCAGACTGGCCATGGAGATGAACAACACTCAGGGAATGGACAGCTCAACCTTTGTGCAGAGGACTTAAAAATACATCTGGAGCTAAAGAGACTTGAGTTGGATGCCAGGCATTTCGCAATAGAAGCAGCTGAGAGACTGAGACATCTGCAGGCTGAGGAGAATGTGAAACTGCTACGCCTGGAAGCTGAGGAGAAGGAGAGGCAGCATGAAAAGGAGATGCTGAGTCTTTTCCACAGTCATGGAGGTAATGGGGAAGGGAGTAACCAGACCCCAGAAGCACAAAAGGTCAGTAAATTTCTTCCACAGTTTACAGAGGGGGATAATTTTGATAGTTTCATTCATATGTTTGCGAGGGTATGTAAACAGTATGATGTTGACCAAAATCTCTGGGTATGGTTCCTGACCCCCTTACTCCATGGTAAAGCTGTAACTGTGCTGTCCAAAATGTCTGACATTGAATGTTTTGATTATATTGCTGTTAAGAATTGCTTGTTAGAATTTTTTAAGCTAACACCTGAAACTTATAGGAAAAAGTTTCATGAGCATAGATGCAAGGCAGATGAAAGTGTGTGTGAATATGTTGCTGAACTAAGCACTTATTTTCATAGGTGGGTGAGTGGATGTCAGGTCATCACATCTGAAGGGCTGGCAGACATTTTGGTGAGGGAACAAGCCCTTAGCACTTTGCCTGAGGACATGAGGCTCTGGTTAGCTGATAGACAATGTGCTAGTTCAAATGAATTGGGGAAGAAGGGAGACCTATACCTAGCAAGCATGGCATCCCTGCACAGGAAAGGGACCCCCAGTACTGCTCATGTGTCTAAATGAACCCATGGTGGGCAGCCCAGACTGCAACAACAGAATCTGCTAGTAGCAGGGGAAGCCACTAGTCCAGGTACATGTCCAGGACCTAGGGTTAAATGTTTTGAATGCAACCAGTGGGGCCATGTGGCATACAGATGTCCACGGAGGCAAGGTGGGGAACAAAAGGTGAGAGAGCCAGTAAGTGGGAAAGACAAAATGCCAATAGTAGGTTCTCTTGAGATAACAGGGGTACCAAACTACCATTCTGCAGATGTCCTGATAGGGAAGGATTTTGATATGGCAGTACCATGTGTTTATGCAGTCACACTCAGTCAGACTTCGAGACATGTATGTGGGTCTGGTAGCCTGGGGGAGACCCAGACAGACTGCATACCTGCAGCTGGGACTGGTGAGGTGATTACTTCAGGGAGGGAGCTACCTTGTAGCAGTGAGACTGAAGGTGAGCCACAGCTGCTTGTGGGTACTGATGTTCCCTTGGACAGAGGGACTGCAAGGGTAGAGGTGAGTAGTAGTACCCAGGCTGACAGTGAGTTACCACTGTCATAGGATACCAGATTTCCTGTGGAATGGGAGCTGAGGAGGGTTACAAAGAGAGAGTTGAGATAAGCTCAGCTATCAGACCCTACATTGCAAGGCCTGAGGCAGGTAGCTATTGAGGCACCTGATTCTCAATGGAAGGAGGAATCTGTATACTGGGACAAAGGGTTACTGTATAGAGATTGGACCCCTGAAAGAGGGCTAGAAGGTGAAAGAATACAGCAGTTGGTAGTGCCTAGAGCCTACCATCTGGCACTTCTAGCCATAGCCCATGATATTCCCTTTGCAGGTTATATGAGGATAAAACATACAAAGAGACATATTATGCAGAACTTCTATTGGCCTGGAATTACCAGAAATGTAACAGGGTACTGCAGGACCTATGAGCAGTGCCAAAAGGTAGGCAAGGCAGGAAACAAGGTGAGAGCTCCTCTGATGCCTTTGCCGGTGATTGAGGAGCTATTTCAGAGGGTAGCTATGGATATTGTGGGGCCTCTGAGTACCCCAAGTTCCACAGGGAAAACGTATACTCTAGTGGTAGTAGATTATGTTACCAGATAACCTGAGGTGTTGGCTCTGTCCTCCATTGAAGTAGAAAAGGTGTCAAATGCTTTGTTAGATATTTTCAGCAGGGTAGGTTTCCCAAATGAAATACTAACTGACAGAGGTGCCAATTTCATGTCAGACCTGCTAGTCTATCTGTGGAAGCACTATGGAGTGAAGCACCTGAAGACCACCCCTACCATCCCCAAACCAATGGTCTTGTTTAGAGGTTAAACTCTACACTCAAGTCCATGCTACAGGCATTTTCAGAGCAGTTTAAGGGGAAGTGGGACAAATATTTGCCCCATCTGTTGTTTGCTTAGAGAGAGGTTCTCAAGGAAGCCACAGGTGTTTCACCCTTTGAGTTGTTGTATGGGCCTAGGGTGAGGGGACCTCTAGATTTAATTTGTGATGAGTGGGAAGGTGAGTGTGAACCTCATAGGTTCATAGGTTCATAGGTTCATACTAGGCTATCTGCAGGGGAGGGCATTTAAGCCTAGCCCCATGTTTTTGCACCACCCACCACCTATGGGGAACAGAAAACCCCATATTTTCTGTGTCTGCCTCTCAGTGTGACTGAGGTACTGGGTAATCCTGGGGTATCTATCCCATCCCATCCCATTGTCAAGATTTTCTCTTGAACAAGGCCAGTGCCTGCTCTGCCTCACATATACCGGGATTTTATTCCACAGCATAGGGAGTCTTTGGGTTAAAGTTTGGGACAGGCAGTTTCAAACTCACATACTTCCTACTTAAAGGTAGAAGCCCTACCACTAGACCAAAGAAGAACTTGGAGTCTGTTGTGGTATATGTCCTAAACCTCAGGACAAGGTACAGGGAACTCATGGGTTTGGCCCAGGAGAACCTGGCAGAAGCCCAACAACAGAAAAAGGTATGGTATGACAAGAATGCCTGAGCTAGAGAGTATGCTGTAGGGCAGCAGGTAATGGCTCTCATTCTTGTCAGACACAACAAGCTGCAAGCAGCTTGGGAGGGACCCTACAAGGTGGTAAGAAAGGTAAGTGATGTTAACTACATGGTGGAACTACTAGGCAGGAGGCAGGGGCACAAGTTGTACCATGTTAACATGATGAACCCTTACCATGATAGGGAGGCTCTTGTGTTGAGTATTTGCAGTAGATTGCAAGAGGAGTCTGAGGGACATCTGGTGACTGATCTTAGTGGAAGGGGTAGCAATGTCCCATCAGCTATCGCCTACCCAGGTTTGAGAAATCCAAGCAGTCTTACAGGAGTTTGGGGACATGTTCACTGAGAAACCAGGGTGCACCCACCTGGTGCAGCAGCAGGTGGATACAGGATCCCAAAGGTCTATTAGGAAGGCCCCTTATAGGGTACCTGAGAGAGTCAAACAGACTCAGAGGGAGGAGATATAGGAGATGTTGGAACTAGGGGTAATTCAAGAGTCTAACAGTCCTTGGGCCTCCCCCAGTGGTGCTGGTGCCAAAGAGGGATGGCATAACCAGGTTCTGTGTGGACTACAGGAAATTAAATAGTCACACAGAGTCAGTTGCTTACCCCATGCCTAGGACAAGTGAGGCCCTAGAGCAGCTGGGTTGGGCTAAGTATATTACAACCACTGATCTTACCAAGGGTTACTCGCAGGTACCCTTGACTCCCAGTGCTAGAGATAAGTCAGCATTTGTGACTCCTTTTGGCTTGTATGAGTTCACAAATATGTTCTTTGGGATGAAGAATGCCCCAGCAACTTTCCAGATGCTGGTAGATCATATCCTAGTAGGAACAGGAGGGTTTGCCCTTGCTTACCTAGATGGTATTGCCATCTGCAGCCATTCCTGGCCAGAGCACCTTCAACATGTCAGGGAGATGCTGGGCGGACTACAGAGGGGAGGGTTGACCATTAAGCCAAACAAATGTCAGGTGGGTATGGCAGAGGTCTCCTACCTGGGACATAGAGTGGGAAGTGGTGAGATCAGGCCAGAACCTGCCAAAGTAGAAGCTATTCAGGCATGCCCTGCACCTGTTACCAAAAAGCAGGTGATAGCATTCTTAGGGACAGCAGGGTACTACAGAAAGTTCACCCCCAGTTATAGTACCATAGCTGCTCCTCTCACAGACATGACAAGGAAAATGTCCCAGATAAGGTAGTGTGGACCCTAGCATGTGAGAAGGCATTGTAGAAGCTTAAAGAAATTTTGGGAGGATCCCCTGTG
Organism: Protopterus annectens; assembly: GCF_019279795.1. Taxonomy (NCBI): domain Eukaryota; kingdom Metazoa; phylum Chordata; order Ceratodontiformes; family Protopteridae; genus Protopterus; species Protopterus annectens. Next base: position 475,403,581 of record NC_056740.1, read on the forward strand.
TTAGCCAGTCCAGATTACAGTAAAGAATTTGTTGTGTAGCTGGATGCTTCAAACCATGGGGTGAGGCTGTACTTAGCCAGATTTCTTCAGAGGGAGAATAGCAGGCAGTGGTTTATCTCAGTTGTAGGCTCCAACCCAGGGAGGAATGCTGTGCAGCTGCAGAAAATGAATGTCTAGCCATAGTGTGCACATTGCAGAAACTTTAGTCTTATCTGTATGGAAGAAAATTCACTGTAGTTACAGACCACAATCCCCTAACATGGTTACACAGAGCCAGCCAGCAAAATGCCAAGCTGCTAAGATGGAGCCTAGGGTTGCAATCATATATCTCAGTGCAGAACCACAGTGAGAGAAACAATGCCAATGTATAGGGGCTCTCAAGACAGGGAATGGGGTAAGGTACCCTCAGATGGACCTAATGCTCTCAAGCAACATTTCTCGAGGGTCACTTGAAAAACTAGCTTGAGTTCTTTGGGGGGGGGGGGTATGTGAAGATATGTGAAGGCTGCCAGCCTAGCTAGATAGGATTTTGTAGATAATTCTGTCATTTGTAAATATTAATGTAAGCCACATGCTTGTTCAAATGTTGAACATCAAAAATGTAACCTCATTGCACTCTGCTGGAGGAAAGCTGATAAGTCAAGCATTGTATAATTGTTTGATCTCAAAACTCGCAGCTGAGATGTCTGGATGAAGGAATTCTTGCTATTGTTTTGAGACCAGAGGTAATTGCTATAATTTGCATCTATAATGTCTTTTATTATTGTAGCTTCCTTCCAGGTGCAAGATCAAAAGGGCTGCTAAGCCCTGAGTTTTTGTTAGCCTGGGAACCAGACAAAAAATTATGTTATCTGAAATGAGTCAGTAGTACTGTGCTATCAATTTAAGGACAGAGAGACTCAGAACATTTTGCATTTGTCTTCAGAACATCCAACATCACCAGCACTGCTTAGCTCTATATGTAAGTTTATTTTAGAAATGTGATTGCTCTTACATATAGCTAGGAAATAGTAAGATTAGACTAGCTGTTTTCTGTACTGATGTCAGAACTATTCTACTGTATTATTTAAGCATTTTCCTGTGATCTCTGAACTCTTGACTAGCATTGTGTAGTAAGAAGTATTGTCTTGCATTTTTATTATTATTAAATATTTTTAAACCTTTCAATTGTGTCTGTTTTATATAGAAATAATTTAAGAGATAATTTAAGGTCTAGAGTACATTGCATGTATATAGTGATACTGCCCAAGCCATTCAAATAAGCCTGGCTGTTCAGTTACAGCTGCCATTTGGATAATAATATTGCACAGTAATAATTGGACACCCTTTGATAAGGGCCTTATTAGTAGCTGATATTAGTGGTTGGTGGCAGTTATATCTACCTTATAGCTTGGCAGAAAAGGGGGCATAGCTGGAGAACCTGTCCCAGCCTTTCCCAGGAGTGTCTGTATGTTTGTATATAACTCATATCTCAAAGTGTGTGTGTGTCAGCTACTTGGGCAGGGACACAAAACACTGGTTGGACAGAGAGGGAGCTGCAGGTTTTAGCTTGACCACTAGGCTGAGATCTACACCCTATAGCTGCACCAGTGGGGAGTCTTACTGGGGATCTGGAGAGAAAGGGAGAAACCAGCCCCAGACTGACTGTGATCTCTGTGTGCTCTTAAGGAAAATTGTACTTTACTGTGTGTGTATTTGTTATCCTTCTCAATGTGGATGCTCCTCACTGGTGTTAGTGGTGAGGATTGAGGCTCCTTGATTGCTGGGTCAGTGCATGGGCATCACATAGTCCTTCATGTGCTGAGGCTCTTAAAAGTAAAATACCTAAACCATGAAGGCCTCCTAAAAGTAACTCTAAAAAAAACCCCTCTGCAACCTCACAAACACACAACAAAAGCAGCACCCACCAAGTAACAGACATCTAAGACTCACATTGACTCAGTTCAATAGTCCATAAGGCAAAGCTCCACACACTGCAATATCCTAGTCAAGCGTGACTCCATAGTAAGACATACCAAAGTTCCACGCATGTGTCATAGTTTATGTGGATGTAAAGACTTGAGATGTACCTCCTTGGATTATATGAAGAGAGACATGATGGAGTTCTTGGAATCTGTGCCTGAGACTGCTATGAAGCAGGCCTTGAGCAACATTTTATCATCTATGATGGAGTTCTTGGAATTTGTGCCTGAGGCTGCTATGAACTGGGCCTTGAGCAGCATTCTACCATCTATGATGGAGTTCTTGGAATTTGTGCCTGAGGCTGCTATAAACTGAGCCTTGAGCAGCATTCTACCATCTATGATGGAGTTCTTGGAATATGTGCCTGAGGCTGCTATGAACCGAGCCTTGAGCAGAATTCTACCATCTATGATGGAGTTCTTGGAATATGTGCCTGAGGCTGCTATGAACCGAGCCTTGAGCAGCATTCTACCATCTATGATGGAGTTCTTGGAATATGTGCCTGAGGCTGCTATGAACCGAGCCTTGAGCAGCATTCTACCATCTATGATGGAGTTCTTGGAATATGTGCCTGAGGCTGCTATGAACCGAGCCTTGAGCAGCATTCTACCATCTATGATGGAGTTCTTGGAATATGTGCCTGAGGCTGCTATGAACCGAGCCTTGAGCAGCATTCTACCATCACCAAGAGCGATACTGCAATACAGACACATAATTATTGTTTTCAACAATTGGCTCACCTTGTGGTGTTATTCAATAGGGTTACAATAGATATCAGCCTGGGAAAAGATGGTGGACACCCCTACCTGGTTTGATAGGGATGGCCTCCACCTCTTATCACAATGCTTTCATATACTGGGTAAATTCTTACACACCCCTATAGTGCCCTTTTAAGCAATGTCAGCCTTCTAAAGATTCCAATATAACAAAACTGAATCTGGATAACATTAATGTATTGTGTCTCTACACTAGGAGCCACAACAAATAAAACTGCAGTCCTATAAGAACACTGCACCCTGGAAAATATGGATATATGTGTTATCACAGAGACCTTCTTCAAGACCAATATAAATGCTCCATCAGTGTTAAATTGTGCAGACTGTCCTATCTTAACCAGGCCAAAGCAACTGACACAAAACCCCACTCAGGCATTGTAGGTAAAATCATGAAATTAGGTATAAACCCTGTTGTCATCTGGTGGATAGTCAGCTGGCTAACAGAGAGGGACCAAGTAGTTTGGACAGGGGAATCTACATTCACAAAGAGACCAGTCAGGCTCCATGCTGCACCACTTTTTTTTACAGTTAATTATCTGAAATCAAGGCCAATGTCAAGGGCCTCTGACTGATTAAGTTTGGAGACAATTTCAAACTAGCACAGAATCTCCCAAATGACACAGATATCTGCCAAGAAGGCTTGATACATATTAATAACTGGTGCCTGAGCCACAGTGTAAAACTCAGTGATAAGCAATGCATAATAGTATCCTGTGGGAAGACAGCTAGGCCTGGAAACTACCACATTGATAATACACTCCTATGAGCAGACCCACTGGTCAGGGATTTGGGAACACATGTAGATAGTAACCTAGGCTATGGCCCTGTTGTGCTTATCATAGTAAGGAAATCATTCTTTACTTGACAACTTATAAACAAGAGTATGGCATCTTAATCCAAGGATGTCATTTTTCCACTGTAATAAGCCCTTACCAAACCAGTCTTTGAGTACAGTGCCCCCTTTGGTATGTACCTATCAAGCATATACAACAACTGGAGTACCCATAGAGATTCCTCAAAAAAAAAAAATACATTACATAAGAACATGTCTTAGATGGACTGCCTCAAAGCCTTATCCTTGTACTCAGTCTCCTAGAGATTGCTGAGAGATGATCTATGCCTAACCTAAAAAGCACTCTCTGATCCCACTCTGATGGACCTGTTGTACATCTGCAAATCGCACAGCATCAGAATTACCCAATATATGCACCTAAACTTCGATTGCAACATAAATAGAACATGCTGGAGGGACAAGTATGTGTCTCAGAGATTACCTCTTCTCTGTAACAGGCTGCCCATCCAAGTGAAACAGAGTTCTTGCCTAACCCAATTAAGTGTAACTTAGGCCAGTAAATGGGGAATTGAAAATTTACCCCTGGTCTGGCAGCTGTGTATCTAGTAGGCAGAGGCAACTAATAAATGCTTGACCACCTATGCCCAAACCTACAGATACCCCTTAAAATACCCCTGGGTATCAAAACATGTCAGATATATTTGGGAAGCATGGCCAGGTGGGGGAGTAGTAGATACTAGAGTCATTCAGTAAATTACCTTTACTCCTCTAAAAAAAGAAGCAGAAGTTTTGAACCTTGCACCCTTTGCACATTGAGCATCTCTTCATTGCATTAGTCCTCTGCACTAGCACTAGATGTCAGGAATAGCTGTTAAATATTACCCTAAGTCATTAAAATGAATAACAGAAAAACAAGGAAAGCATTTCAAACCCCATACCTTTACCACAGAAAGCATGTTATAAATAGCACTCTAACCCTCTGCACTATAAAGACAACCTCACTTTTTAAGCGTTTTCTAAATAATGATAATAAATATCAAACTCCACCATCTGGAATGATTGAGTATAATGGTCCATGTATTATGAAGGACAGGGCAGTCATAATGTAAAATCAGGGACATCTTAGAGTGATGTTGGTGTCTCTGTGTGTTGGAGGATGCCATATCTCTCAACAGCCATGATAAAGACTTCTAGACAAACTTGACAGGAACACTAGAGGACATCAGGGAAAATTGAGGTGCAACGGAAAAATAAGATGCTACATAATGAACATTCTGTCAACTTAGGGACAGATAGGTGTGTGTGAGGGTGTGTGTGTGTGTGTGTGTGTGTGTGTGTGTGTGTGTGTGTGTGTGTGTGTGTGTGTGTGTGTGTGTGTGTGTGTGTGTGTGTGTGTGTGTGTGTGTGTGTGTGTGTGTGTGTGTTATATGTGTGTGTGTGTGTTATGTGTGTGTGTGTGTAGCTGAAAGTGTGTTTATGTATAGGAGAGTAAATGGCAGGATTGAATGTGCCAGCTTAATACATAGGCTGCCAAAAGTGTTTACCACATGAATGCACCAATTAGCACCTACAATAATTACCAGCAATTCAGTAACATGCAAATTAGCCCATAATGAAATATTTTCTCATTGCAACTAAGTTCTCTGAATCACATTTTCCATGACTGCAGAAATGGTCCCTTTTTGCTGCAGCTCTTACCACCCACGGTGGAGTTCATTCTGAATCACAGAGAATGAATTCTTCCAACTCACTGAATGTAGTGTTACCAAAAGGAGATATTGGAAAACAAATTCAGAACAGCACACATTACTGAAATGAGAAATAAGTCAGTAAACACAAATAGCAAGCAATAAGCTTAGTCTTAGGATAAAGATGGTAATTGTTACCACTATGGTTGGACTTAGACACAGAGTCAGTATACATAAATAAGCCTGTGTGTGTGTGTGTGTGTGTGTGTGTGTGTGTGTGTGTGTGTGTGTGTGTGTGTGTGTGTGTGTGTGTGTGTGTGTGTGTGTGTGTGTGTGTGTACATATATATAAGAATTGATATGAATGTAGAATACTGGACTAAGCTAGAAATAATTGGAAGAACCTGGAATGAGACTAGAATGAATGTCTTTACCTGTTAATTACCCAAACTTGTGCTGAACAGTTCCCTGTTTCTCCTTAATGGGCCATATCTTTGTGTACCTTTCAGAATAACATTTGTATGCACTATAGTTTGGTTAATGTTTTATTATGCACAGTGGTGGTAGATGTCAACAATATCTGAATGCAATCGTAATGTCTGTAGCTTCTGCACTCATTATACTGTCTGTACAGTCTGTACTCACAATGTAACAGTGCTGATATTTATGTTTGTACCTTCTGTACTCATATTCTGAGAGTTATGTCCATACATTGGCACTATCCTCCAGAATAACATCATTAATATTCTGTAACGCTGGATATCTGATCTGACTTCCGCACTCATACTCTAGTCTCTGTACTGCAATGATTTTTCTACATATCAGTCCAAATGAGCTAACTTAACTAACTGTGTCTGAAGGATCTCCTAATAATCTACACACATCTTTAACCTTGGCTCCCAAGACTCATACCATCAGAACAAGATCTGTTTGTTCTCAATCTACTGCACATTCCATTCTTATCAGTATTCTTGGCTGAAATGTATTTTTACTGACTGAAACTACATTCACTGAAACTGTATGCACACTGGGAAGACCTATGTCTGCATTTCTATACTTATGCAGTGAGAATACTGTATTTTTTATCTAACAAAATACATTTAAATGAAACCTGATCTTACAACTCCTCCTGAAGATACCTGAACACACACAGATATCTATTTCTGTAGTTACTTGAAAACATGAAAGATAAAATGAAAACACAGGCCTAACATTACATTTTCAGGCTGATGCAAGGTCTCTTCTACTAACTGTATTTATGTAGAATTTATTCTGTAACTATTGTCTCTGAAATTACTGAAATGGGATTTACTTCTGTAATTACTTTATACATTTATTAATATGGTCTTAGAAGTATACTATAATGATCACTACATCTAATATAAAATATTTTTATCTGGTAAAAAAGTGCAATTTTAATTTTGACCTCTAGGTGTCATGTGAGCATTTATGGTCTGTTTAGATTGAAGTCTCTTAACTTTATGTTTTTATCATAACTGGGCAATTCATTTTTCACACCTATAATATATGTATCTTGAAGCATAATTACCATAAGCTGAAACCTAGCACCATTATACAGTTGTCTGAAAACATAAAAACATTTGCATACTTGCTTTAACTCTAATCTGCACAAATGCACATCTGCTGTATACACAATTTAACTCTAAAGAATACGTTTGTTTAGATAACTGAAACACATTTCATTTCTGGTTTTGGTGGCTTTGGCTTTCTGTAGACACCTGAGTTGGGTACAGCAGCTCTTGCAAAGTTTAGGCCTTACTCTGCATTGTCCAAGTCACTGCTGAGTTATTGGAAGGGCCACATTAGAGTCCCAATGTCCATTTTTCCTTTTTTTTATAATTAGGCCTTCCAACCCCACCTCCACCCCCACTTTCCAATCTCCCGTGCAAGGCGGGAAGCTGATGTAATATTTTTTCTGGACTGTATTTAAATCTGCATTCTGGAAAATCAAACCAAAAATTATTTAAATATCCAAAACTGACAGCTTGTATTTTTGAAGCGATATCTACAAAGCACAAAAAAGTAGTATCAGGTCCTTAAAATAACATTTGCAGCTTTAATAATTAAGTGCATTCTTACAAATCTGGAACTGAACTGATAATGTACTGCAATGAAATGGAAAGGCTGTAAATTTCTTATTAAATCAATCAGAAATCTGACTGGCATTGTTTTTCTCTGTCATAAAGTCAAATGAAATTAAAGTAAGTAATCTCACACAGTATTAATATTTCAAGATTTTTTGTATTTCTGCAACTTTATAAAAATTAATCTTAACTGATGAGCTTTCTCCATTTACTCTATGACCCTCGGGTCATAGTTTGCAAAACAATGTCTAGAGTGTGGAGGTCTCCACCTAATGTTTAACATGTAGCTGCTCATTTAGATGATGTCATTTAACTCTTTGAGTACTACTGAATGCTACAAGGATTTATCATTACTGTCCGTAATATTCTTGGATAAATAATAATAACTGTTACTGCATAAAACTGTCACTAATAATATTAAATGGATCTATACCATACTGTTTTATGGTATACAGTACTGTCTTTAAATAATCTGATTTGGTGCTTGACTGCCACACCTTTTATAGATAAGGTGAAACCCTTGACATGAGCTATGGTATGTGTTTCTTCTTTATTTTGCTGAGAAATACTAGTAATAAGATTGACTTGAGGTAAGGTATTCATTTCTTCTTTACTTTGCCCTGAAGTCTGTATATCATTTATGCTGGTGTTTACTTTGTCAAACTGATCAAAATTGTACTCTGATACCTATTATCCTTCCCACCAGTGAAATATTTGCACTACCTTCCAAAAACAATAAATTAGAATGTATTATATTCTGAACATCTGTATTCAAAATAATGTGAAGTTCAGACATTGCAAATCTTTGCTTCGTGTCCTGTCTGGAAATCTGCATGTTATGCAAACTGACTGTGTTTACTTATGTATCTGTTTGCGTCTGTATCTGCAATTCTTTGACTTGACTCTGTATTTGAATTGCATGTTCTGTAGCATTTACACTAATTTCTGAAGAATGCAGACAATAATTTGTGTTATTTAAGTCAGAAACCATACTGATAAAAGTGACTCATTCTGAGAATCATGATAAAGTGTGACTGTTGAAGTCTGCGTCTGTGATTTAACACTTTTACGCCTAGATTTAACATTCCTGAATTAACCCTTGAAATTTAAATGAACACTTCTGGAACACAGTTTTTAGACTGCGTCACCCAATTTTTAACTTTATTTACTGGTGCCTTTACTATATAAGTACTGTTTAACATATTTATAAAATTTATATGAGATTTACTGTCTGAACTAGCTAAAAAGTGCATTGTAATAAAAATGAATGCCCACATAAGGAAAGTTGAAGTTGCTTTAAGAAGGTGGCCTTGTGTTTCATAGCTTTTTCAAACTCGGTCTGTAGGGATTTTCTTGGATCTGTGATGTCACACTGGAACTTGAAAGGCTGTTGTCTGCTTTGGAGATAGTGAAGTTTCTGATACATTGCTGTTAACTGGATAATGTCCTGTAAACAAATATCTTGGAGAGTCTGAAGTTCTTTGAGACTTTAATGTAGATTTTCTGAAGTAAAGAAATAACTTAATTAACTGTGTCTGAAGTATCTCCTAATACTCTACACACCACTTTAACCTTAGTTCCCAAACCTTGTGCAATCCAAACAGGATGACCTCTGTTCTCAATGTACTGCACAACCTGTTCTTATTAGTATTATTGATGGAAGGTTATGTTCACTGACTGAAAGTGCATTCACTGAAACTGTATGGACACTGTAAAGGCCTGCTTTAATATGGCTACATTTCTAGACTTATGCAAAGAGAATACTGTATTTTTGTCTAACAACATCCATTTAAATTAAACCTGATCTTACAATAATATATATGTCTCTGTGTATATATACATATCTATATATGTATTTGTCCATGTACATACACACATATATACCAATTTCAGCTACATGCCTTCTAAATGTCAATGACTTTTCACATTTTACTTTTCTAAGTCTTTACTGTTACATTCAGGCCAATAAAGCAAAACCCCACTGGCTGTAGACATGCATGTTTTACCCCTTTTCTGAGTTCATCAACAGAGTGTAACGTAGAAACATACTAGGAAAGCGATCACAGGCAGCATGAGATATCAAGCTTTATAGACCTTTAAACAGGCAAACTTAAACATTTTTCCAACTATTTCCAAGCACTTAATGATACATAAGTGGATTATTTGGTTATACTTTGGAAACAGAGAGCTTAAGACCAAGTCTGATGTCCATAAGCATTAAGATGCCTGCAAAGCAAACTAAATAACTTCCAAATTAAGTAAAAACTACCCAAAAGCCCTGAATAAGTCAGAGTCTTCACTGTGTATACCTTAAACCTGCTGTAAGGGAGGCCCATGGTATTTACGCAAATGAAATATATATATATATATATATATATATATATATATATATATATATATATATATATGAGTTTACTTCATAATATCGAAAACCCACTTACTCAAAATACAACGGATGAAGACGACAACAGTGAAATGGCAGTTCATCGACTCTTTACATAACCAAGAGGTTACTGAGGGAAAGATGGCAGTTGGCCAACAATACAAACAAACCACAGCAAAACACTATGAACACACACCTCCCTAATGTGGGGTTCTGTGCCCCTCCAGAACTAAATATACCAACTCCGAGATTGCACCATAGTGGAAAAAAGAATAAACTTACGATGGTTCGCCAACCACCTCCTTTCTCACGGTAACCTGTCGGTGATGTGAGGATTTGATGAACTGCCATTTCACTGTTGTCATCTCGATCATGTGTGTTTAGAGTAAGTGGGTTATTGATACCATGAAGGAGACCCATATAAATATATATATATATATATATATATATATATATATATATATATATATGTGTGTGTGTGTGTGTGTGTGTGTGTGTGTGTGTGTGTGTACATATACATATATATATATATATATATATATATATATATATATATATATATATATATATATATATATATATATATATATTTTACACACACACACACACACACACACACACACACATATATATATATATATATATATATATATATATATATATATTTATGTACATGTACTCTGCATGCTTCTGATTTCTGATTACATACTGTTAAGTTGAATATTGTCTATATATTGTTTTATTTTTTAATTCTGTAACATTGTTTAATTTGATACTTGAAAGTTGTTGTCATCTGTCTATATCTTACTGTTTAATTGTGGAGCTTCTCTCCCCAGACCTACACTGAAAATGGGATACTGACCCAGTGGACTTTCCTGGTTAACAAATGTCAATAATTAAATAATATATATATATATATATATATATATATATATATATATATATATATATATATAGATAGATAGATAGATAGATATAGTTATTTAACATTTGTTTACTGGGTTAGTCCAATTGGACAGCTAGTGTCCATTTTCAGTGGAGGCCTGGGGAGGGCATGTTTTGTTTCCAGGATATTATAGTATTTGGTGAGCGAGCTTGAGTTGGTGGTAGTATAATAAATTGGGAAATTCAGGCCAATGTAGTGTAAGTAAGGACTGGCAATGGTGGGAACAAGATTTAGAACTAGTTGCAAATCTGGCAATTTTATTATAACATGTACAGAATTTATCTAGGTCAGCCTTACTTAAGTTTGTTAGAACAGGTGATGCAAAAAGTAATGTAGATATGAGGTGGGCTTGGACTATGGCTATTCTAGACTCGGAAGTAAGGTAGTTTTTGCTGCGGTACAAGGTACCCAATTTCTTGTGGACTTTAGAGATGGTTAGGGATATATGTTTGTTGAATCTAAGTTGATGGTCAGTTGTGACTCCTAGTAATTTAGCTTCTGGGACTGGGATGATGGAGGTCTTATTGGCTGAGGATATAGAGAAGTTGAAAGGTTCTTTATTCTTTGGTGAAACAGCATGAGTTAGGTTTTTTTTGGGGGGGGTTAATATCAGTTGAGATCTGTTTAGCCAGTTTTCAACCTCAGTGAAGGATTCCTGAGTGTATTGTTGTAGGAGCTGTATGTTTGGTGCAGAGCAGATTAGACTAGTGTCATCAGTGTGTTTCACTATTTCTGCTTTAGTAGTTGCTAGATGGAGTTGGTTTGTAAAAATGTTGGAGAGGAGGGGACTGAGAATTGAGCCCTGGGGTACACCTATTGCGACTGGGAGTGAGGAAGACAGGGAGTTGAGCCATTTGACAGACTGAGAATGGCTTTCTAGGTAGTTTTTAAACCAAAGAAAGGTGGGATTGCCCAAGTTGAGCTGAGAGCGACAGGTTAAGAGTTTCTCTTGTGAGACTGTATAGAATGCTTTAGATAAGTCTAGTAAGGTAGCAGAGACTAGCTGGCCTTGGTTTCTGTGAGTGTTTATGGTGTTATTGAAGTTAATTAGGGCAGCAGTGGTGCTATGAGTAGGTTGGAAACCATGTTGGGTTTTAGAAAGTAGATTATTGTTGAGGAGATGGGTGGGGAGTTGATGGTGAATGCATCTTTCTAGTATCTTAGACGGGGGGACAGGATTGCGATGGGACAGTAGTTGGAGAGGCCTCTGGAGGGGCCACTCTTGTGGAGGGGAATAATATAAGAGGTTTTCCATAAGGATGGAGTAATGTGTTCAGTGATGAATCTGTTTATCAGTAGGGAAATGGGGTAGGCTATGGCTCTAGAGGCAAGCTGAAGGAACTCTGCAGGGATGTTATCAGTGGCGAGGGTGGTGGGTTTAAGTTTGGCTAAGAGTTTTTGGATAGTGGATGTTGGTACTGGCTTGAATGAGAATGGGGCTTTTTTACTGGATCTGTAGAAGGTTAGGGGAGTTGGAGGGATTTGTGTAGTTAATACGTTTAAGTATGGAGGAGGTAAAGTAGTTTCTAGATGCAATGTCATTGTTTGGTCCATCTATATTGGGGCGGGTAGTATTATGGCCAGGTTGGAGGATGTTGTTCACTGCTGCCCAAAACTTTTGTCGACTGGTACCATGCTTTTTTGTAGTGAAATATAGTGATTGTGTTTGTCTGCTTAAAATTTGTTTTTTAGCCTTATTGTGGAGATCGAGGAAGGCTTGCCTAGTTGTAGGTGATTTAAGCTGATGCCAGGCCTTCCAAGTTTTGTCCCTATCCTTAAGTAAGGATTTTGTGGATTTCTGTAGCCATGGGGATGAGTTGCCAAGGGTTCTAACTATTCTAAGTGGAGCTAGGTGGTTAGGGATATTTAGAAATGTGGAGTTAAAGTATTCGACTGCTAGGTCCAGAGGAAGGGTGTGATGGGAGACCAGTTGCAGGACTGTAAGTCTTCTAGGAAGTGAGAAGTGAGGAATTTTTTCTGGGAATGGGTTTGGATTAGGATTGGTAGGTTGCTAGTTTTGACTGTATGTCTAATGATATAGGTGGGATTGTGATCACTTAGTGAGATGGGTAGGGTACCGCACTGATGGGCAGTATGGGTGTGATTAGTGAGGATCTAGTCTAGTGTGGATTCTTTTTTTGTGGATTTGTCACAGCGGGTGGGAGTTTGTATGAGTTGAGTAAAGTTTTAGAGGTTAATATGGTTAGTAGGGGTGGAAGAGTGGTTGGTGTTCCAGTCAATATTAACATCACCTAGTAGGATAGTTTCATGGGGGGGAGTTGGAAGCCCAGTGGAGTATTGACTCTAAGGTAGTTGGGTCATTGCCTGCTGGTATATAAACACAGAGTATGTTTATATGCTTGTGCTGGTTTATGAGGAGGTTTGCAGGTATTATTTCTGCATTTTTGAAGTCTGGGGTTTCTTTTTGCAGGAGTTGGATCTTTAAGTTAGTTTTATATAATAGGGTAACACTGCCTCCTCTTCTAACTATGTCAGCTCTATGGATATTGTATCTAGACGGGATTATGGATTCATCCTTAATGTGTGGCTTAAGCCAGGTTTCTATAAGGATCATATGTGTATATATATATATATATATATATATATATATATATATATATATATATATATACGGTTCCACTTCACTTTGTCGAATTACTGAAAACTCGAACTTCATATAGTCGAGACCATATGATCAGGTTTTCAGTTACTCACAATTACAAAGTCTAATGAAAAAAAAACAAAAAACAAACACATTGTTTCTGCAGGGGGAGCAAGCCCCCCTGCACCCCCCACACACACACCCTACTTAAATATACCAACTCTGAGATCGTGCTACAGTGGGGAAAAGGGAAATCTCCCATTCTGCTCTGTATGCAGAAGAGCAGAACAGGAGATCTCCCATTTCCTCGTTATAATGCGATCACGGAGATGGTTTATTTAAGTAGGGAGGGTGCAAGGGGGCTTTTCCCCCTGCAGAAATGATGTGGTTGGGGTTTTTTTTTTTCGTTTCACTTCCTAATTTTGAGTTAATGAAAACTCGATGATATGGTCTCGACCATATGAAGTTCGAGTTTTCAGTAATTCGATATTGTGAAGTGGAACCATATATATATATATATATATATATATATATATATATATATATATATATATGTGTGTGTGTGTGTGTGTGTGTGTGTGTGTGTGTGTGTGTGTGTGTGTGTGTGTGTGTGTGTGTGTGTGCGTGTGCGTGTGTGTTTATGTGTGTGCGCGTGTGTGTGTGTGTGTGTGTGTGTGTGTGTGTGTGTGCGTTTGTGTAAATATATATATTATATATATATATATATATTTATATATATATATATATATATATATATATATATATATATATATATATATATATATATATATATCAACTTATACACACCCCCACCAGGGGCAACAATATCCTAGACCTAGTCATTAAAAACATGATTGACCAGTGTTCCACACCTGAAGTCAACTCCTTTTTGGTCCGATCCGACCATAAACTTATCAACCTTGATATCTACATCCCGCCCCCACCCCCCATTAAGGAAACCACGGTAAAAAATTTCTCCAAAGCCAACTTCATGCTTCTTAAGACAGACGTAGTGAACTTCATGACACCCATGCAGATGGACAATACAGTTACAACTGCTGAATCCTACAGAAATGCACTCTATAAGCACTTACATGAGTGCATGGATTGTGCTATCCCAAGCAGAACCAAGATGCTATCCTCCAAAAAAAGGAAGCCAATCTGGTGGTCCCCTGCCATAAAAAAATGTACAACAGAAGGAAGAAACTGTTGCAAAAGAGAGTAAAATCCCATGAGTGGAGGAGCTCCCTGGTCAGCCTCAGTAAGAAGCTGAGATCCCTTATAAGATCCTCCAAAGCTAGCTATGAAAACAAAATCACCACTAAATCCAAGGACAACCACAAAGCATTCTATAGCTATGTCAAGAATCTAGATGGCAACACCCAGATCTGCTCTGAGTTACAGCACAAAGGCACGAAATTTACAGAACCAACTGATATTGCCAACATCCTGGCAGATAGGTTCAGTGCTAACTTTACCCCCCTCTCACCCCCTAAAGGGCCCATATCTATACAGGAAGAATGCAGAGTCCCTGTAATCATAATTACGCAGGTAAAAGTTGCACTCTCTAAAGCCAGAAACACAGCATCCATGGGACTGGACAACATCCCAGGCTGCATTTTACATGAACTTCAGAATGAACTGGCTCCCCACTTAAGCACCATGTTCAGTAATAGCCTCGCATCAGGCGTTGTGCCCACCGAATGGCACACAGCAACAGTTATCCCACTCCACAAAGGGGAAGCCACCACTGATCCTGGGAACTATCGACCTATTAGCCTGATGAGCTTGGTCTGCAAGGCCATGGAACGTATCATCATGGAACTTATAAACAAAGACATTGATAACCTCAAAACTCTGGATCCGACCCAGTTCGGGTTTGTGAAAGGCAGATTATGCCTCCTGAACCTGATTGACTTCTTTGAGGCAGTCACCAAAGCCGAGGATGAGGGTAAGGTAGTTCACACAGCCTATCTTGACCTCGCCAAGGTTTTCGACACCATCCCCCATTCTGGAATTATAGCTAAACTCACTAAACTAGGTATAAATCCCTACATCACAAGATGGGTTACCAACTGGCTCACTGACAGAACCCACACTGTAAAAGTTGCAGACTCCAAATCTGACCTCAAAGCAGTGACAAGTGGAGTACCACAGGGTTCTGTCCTGGGACCTCTCCTGTTTGGTATCTACTTCTCTGAAGTACAGGCTAACACAGAAGGCCTCTGGCTAACAAAGTTCACAGATGACTGCAAACTAGCAGCCATAGTCAAGTCCCCAAATGATGTGGACATCCTACAGAAGGGCCTCGCTGAGACAGATGCCTGGTGTCAGAGCCATGGCCTCAAGCTCAATGCCAAAAAGTGCAGTGTCATCCCCTTTGGTAAAAACTCTGTACCCATGAACTACCACATAGGCAGCAATCTACTTAACACCAAATGCATGATAAGAGACCTTGGGACCCAGGTGGACAGTAGTCTCTCCTTTGATAGTCACATCACCACTGTA
Source organism: Protopterus annectens (assembly GCF_019279795.1). Lineage (NCBI taxonomy): Eukaryota > Metazoa > Chordata > Ceratodontiformes > Protopteridae > Protopterus > Protopterus annectens. The sequence goes on from NC_056740.1 coordinate 475,419,343, forward strand.
GTCAGGAAATCCTTTTACGTGGCACACCTCATCATAAAAGGGTTCTCATCCAGGAAAAAAAAGGTCATTGTTCCCCTCTACTCAACACTCATTAGACCCATTACAGAGTACAATGCCCCTTTTGGAATGTACCTCACAAGACATCTGCAGCAGCTGGAAAGGCCACAGAAGTACCTCACAAAGAGTATTACTGGCCTCAGATAAATGCCCTACACTGACCGCCTCAAAATACTCCAGCTTTACTCCATAGCATATCACCTACTCCAAGGTGATCTCTGCCTAACATATAAAGCTATGTCAAACCCAGAGCTGTTGGACATGCTACACCTAAAGAAATCCCAATCCCTCAGAGCTACACGCACTAGGGACCTAAACCTTGTCACCACAATAAACAGGACATGCTGGAGGGATAGATTCCTGTCCCAGAGACTTCCCATACTCTGGAACAGGCTACCCATCTATGTCAAGCAAAGTTCTTCATTAGCACTCTTCAAGAAAAATCTTGATTAGTGGATGGAAAATAGGAAATACACCCTGGGGATCACTTCTGTGTCACTGCTCGACAGTGGCACAGGAAAATAACTTTCTTGGGTGGCATAAGTCAGGGAACCTTGTTGGCTAGGCTTACATAGGCCCTTGGGCCGATAGCCTAGTACCTACCTATGAACCTATGAACAGGATACATACATCAATACATACATAAATGAGTAAATAAATAAATAAATACATTTGAAATGTGAGGAGCCTTACTGGGAGTGGATGAATATAATGATGAGGAGGGGTGGTGTGAGGAATGATTCTTGGGGTACACCAGAGTAGACTGGGGCACAGCTGGAGAGGGAGAGAGATGTCTATCTTTACTTTGAATTACCTGCCTAACGGGAAGCTCCTAAACCTTTAGAGAGCTTTTTTGGTAATCTTAGTAGTAGAAATCAGAGTGGATGTTCTACAGGACCAATTAATTTAAGTTCAATAAAGCCTTCTCAAGTCAAGTTTCTCTTATGAAACTTTAGAAGGAATAGACCAAGGACTGGACCAAAAGCCAAGTTGTTTTATAGACTGTAATTTGTATATTTGTAAACAATTACAAAACTGAGAGTACATGAGTTTTTCAAATATTTTGCCTAAATTTGGTAATACTGAAATAGGGCAGAAATCCTCTGTGGAAGAACGTTTACTAGTTTTTTTGGAGATGTTTGCTAGTTTCCAGACAGATATCTTAAATGTGTGTGCAAGACAGCTGTTCTATCTGGGGTTTTTAGAAGGTGTACAGGAAGTTTTTCACAGGGTAATAAACCATCATAACTTTTTGAGGCATCAGAGGGGATAATGTTAAGTAGAGTTTGAAATTTCTTTCCTTGATACGGCTTTGAAGTAGAATACAGGAGGAGGCAGAGGGATGGGAATAGATGAGAGACATATTTGAGAAAGGTCATGAATTCCAAGGGAACAACGGGGGGGGGGGGGGTGGTATGATGTTATGTGGCAGAGAGGTGGAAGGAAAGTGACCAGTGATTTGATTAATCATTTTCCAGAGATGTTTAGGTTTGTCTACTGAGGATTTTTGGGTGGAAAGCGATATGACTTCTGATTACTTGTTTTACCTGGCTTCTCAGATGTGTAGACCTTTCTCTTTGTTTTGGGGGGATCTCTTTCCAGTATTCCAGGCTTCATCTCATGGTTTGAATAGCGTTTAAAGTTATTTTGAAGTTCTTTTGCAATCCATTAACTATGAATGTCATTTGGAGTCTTGTAACTAGTAGAAAGTGTTTTTTTTTGTTTAAGAAAAGATTTGGTGAACGTAGATATGGCAAGAGATGGATCTGAAACTAGAACAATTCTCGAGTAGCCTGTGATCATATATTTGTTATGGATGGGTTGAATGTTTTAGAGTTTTTTTATGTAAAAGAAGATAGGGATGGGGTGTTTTTTGTATGAATGATGGATTATAAAAGACAATATGCAGTGGTCACTAATTGGGAGAAACAATTGGATGGTAAAGAAAAAGGATGGTTTCCTTTTTGTAGGTTTGGTATGGGTGGTCGTCACACTAGTTTTGTTAGTAGGTCCATGGTTTCTGCATAAAGGGGAAAAAGGAGGTTGATGGTGGAATCTCCTAAAATTAGATTGTTGCTGTTTGGAGTGATGTGGGGAAGTAGGTTGTCTAAGACTATTATTAGGCTGTGAAGATTACCAGGATGAGGCATAGATTAATACTAGCTTTAATAAGTAATATTTGGATAGGTGGGGTTTGGTAATTAACCACTTTAGGTCATGATTTGAGAGTGAGCTGCATTGTGCAGGTATTGTAATGTTTTTGGTAAGTAGTAATGTCCCTCTCCCAGTTACTTTTCCTGGTTGATCATTAAATGAGAGGGTGCAACCTTGGAAGTGGTGGCTAAGGTTTTTTAAACCATGATTATGTAACACCTATGCAGTTTGGGTCACGGGTGACAATAAACTTTTGTAGTTATTGTAGTTTGTTTTTGAGGTTCCCTAGCATTCTTAAGGTTACCTTTAATTAAGATTAGGAGAGGAAGTCAGTGGTTTTCATTGTATAGAATGGGGGTAAGAGTTTGGCCTCCTAGAGGTTTGGGTTCAATGCAGATTCAGAATGGAAGGAAGTACAGTAGTTTTGTTAGCTTTATGGAGAAGTTTGGTTAGGTAGGTTTTGTTGTGTTTTTACTTTTGTTTTATACCTCTGGCATGAGGTGGTAGAGGATGTGATAATTAACAGTGTTGAGATATGGGGTGTGATATGTTGTGTTAGACATATGTGTGGCGTATGTATTAGAGAGCATCATAAGGTACTATTTTCTCCTCTGAACTAAAAGCCAACTGAGCAAATCTTTTGGTTTACCATGTATAATACTAGATACATTTCTGTTTTTATACAGACTTCTACTTCCAGTGTTACTCAGACTTACACTGATAAAGAATGCAAGCAACTGACCATAGACGTGCAATATATCATTCCCTCCAGTGCAAACTAGGCTGCTTCCCTTAAGGAGTTGAGTAGATGCAATGTCGCTTCTACATTCGGTGTGTTTGTTCACTGTTATCTCCTGTTCTCTTCTCGGTAACTCCAAATATGGGGGGGTTATTGAAAACACTCGTTGCATCTAAGGTGGAGACAGAGAAAAAAGCCTATTGCAAATGTAGCAGCACTTACTTGTACTAGCATTCTGGAGCATTTAACCAAATATGTGCGCTTACTATGAAAAACTAAACAAGGAATATGATCTGGAATTAAACCTGATACTTCAGAGCATTACCGGCGTAGTGAACCTGAACTGAGTAGATTGGGTGAAAATCCTGCAATTTTAGCAGACAGGAGAAGCACTAAAATCTACATGGATAAGGATGAGAGTAATTATACAGAATATGATAAACAAAAAGCATTTGTCTAGGGCCGGAATAAGCTTTGATGTACAAGCGACAACGTATTATAAATGGACTTTCAATGCTGAGGAAAAAACAGGAAGTGCATAGCCACATAACTTAAACATGTTTAAAGTTATGGTTAGAACCTGATAGCAAAAGTCAATTGAAAATGTGAGAAATGTTAGTAATAGACAGATTTAAAATAGTTTTCTGTTAATACAAGTGAAGGGGTGTTTCGCAGTGATCCTGAGAATTCTGATAAGTTAGTAAACTTGCTGGAATGCTTGTTAGTTAATGATACATTGTTTAGACATGAATTGTCTGTTTCTATGTCAAAAGTTATAATAAAAAGTGCCATCTTCTGTGCAACAAGGTTAACAAGTGTCAAATGTAGAGGAAGGGGTAGCATTGCTTTGCTTTTACTTGTAATAGTGAATAGAATGCTAACTTTAGAAATCTGTAAACTGAATGCATTTTACAATGAAGTTCTTCATTTGGAGTGTTTCAAGAATACAGCTAGAGTAATTGAGTCAGCATTATGCCTGTGTGCTACAATTAAGATGATAAAGTGCACTGTATTTCTAGATGAAAAAGAAGTTATTACATATACCTCTATAGCACTTCTCACTGTAACTTGGCCTCCTACTCTCTCTCCCTCTCTCTAAATATATATATATATATATATATATATATATATATATATATATATATAGGTCCTCTTCAAAACATCTAAAACCCATAACATCTAATTTCATAACATCGAGACCAGAACATCTAAAACGCATAAAATCTAAAACTCATAACATCGATTTTCATAACATCTAAAATGTATAATATGTAATAGTGTATCAATACATATGTAAATGTTATAGTTTAATCTGTTAATCTTCTGGTATCACTATGAGATGCTGTGGTTTCAATTTCTATAGTTTATTTTATTTTTTATTTATTTTATTTTACATTTGTTTACCAGGAAATTTCGACTGGAACAATGTCCATTTACAGCAGAGGTCCGGGGAGAAAAGTTCCATAATATAACAGTACAAATTCAAAAAAAAACAAAAAAAATTCTGTACAGAAGCATATATACAATCAGAGCTAAATGTCTTTATATGACAACAAATAATCCACAAATGACAGAAAATATCTATACAGTGGCATATATATAATCAAGGAGATTTTTTGTACCGTAGTTTGATTTGAGCAAGCTTGGTATATAGATAGCATAACTTTGAATTCCGTATTGGTAGTACAAAGCATAAAAATGAAGGAATGGAATCTGGAAAATAATGCTATTCGGGAGATATGTCATAGCGTGAGTAATAGTTTGTAGGATAGTAGTTCTTGATAGGGAGTATTTGAGTAGTGCAGAATAGCTGAGGTAAGCAGTGAGGAGATGAGGTGTGGCAAGTTAGGAGGAGTGCAGAAAAGATTTTATGTGATAGTTATTATTTATATAGTGTAGGAATTAATACTCTTTATATAGTGTTTATTTTGCCATTCTGTATGTGTTTTTTAGGTCATACAGATAAGTGATATAGACATTATGTGTACATTCTTTATGGCGATCGTGATACAGTGGGGTTAGGAAGTTAACTTTTTCCCACTGTATTGCGATCTCGGAGTTGGTATATTTAATTTATGGGGGAGTGTGGGGGCGGAACCCCCCACATGGGGAGTGCAGAAGGGTTGCCCCCCCCCCTGCAAAAACATAGTAAAAAGTGTGTTTGGTAGTTTGGTGTTGTTATATGTAAAGGGGGTGTTATTTTTATGTGATTTGTAGTGTTCGATGTTCTGATGCACATTTTCAATGTTATGAAATTCGATGTTATGCGTTTTAGATGTTTTGGGTTTTAGATGTTCTGGTCTTGATGTTATGAAATTAGATGTTATGGGTTTTAGATGTTTTGAAGTAGACCCATATATATATATATATATATATATATATATATATATATATATATATATATATATATATATATAATATGTATGGGCATTTCTCCTGTCAGTCAAAACAAGTTGTTTATATTGCATGCTGTAATACATGCCCAGCCTTTTTATGAGCAAAACCTGTAGGGAATTAAAAGAGAGGATTTATGAACATCTGTCAGATATTAGCAAGAATGCAAATGCCTTAAATATACATATTGCAGAATTTCCCATGCATTCTTTTAAATTTACCATAATTGAATTGGGGGGGGTAATATTTTCGATAACCATTTGGACAAAAATGAACTGAAATGGCAACTATTGTTGAATGCTACATGCCCCCTGGGTCAAATGATGCTTGTTCCATCATTGCAATATTGAAGTTAAAGCAATTGGAAGTTTTACATGGCTTTTTACACTGTTTCTTTTAAAGTCCTGGGGTTATGTCAGTATTTATGGTCTTTTAGTGACTTCAATTTTCATTGGTTGGTTTTAACAAGAGAGCTTAATTGGTAGGTGTTTTTTACTCATTTAGATGATGTGTGAAATTTTCTTTGATTATTTGTTCTGATGAAATTCCTAAGGTTAGGAACAAAAGCACTCAACATTTTTCTTCAATAAGTAGTTTTATATTTACTTGGTGCTGTTGTCCTTTTGGCTGTTGCCACAAAGGATTGTAAGAATTAGGAGTCTTGTGGTTATCTGAGAGTTGCCTTTTGTTTATTTGTGTATTTGAACCTCTGTTTGAAGTGTGCACTAACTGATAAAGGGCATTTTTGTTAACAAAGTCTAGGAAAAACTGTCCTTACATGTTGGAGGCAGTGTATGCTTCCCATTTAAAAGAGAGGTAATTAAAGTCAACCATGAATAGTGTGCTTGTTTGGATGGAGAGTGCATCCAGTAGATCCAAGTAACTGTTGTGGGATTCTTGTCATATAAATGCCCTATTTCTTGTTAAGATATGGTAAGGAACTCTATTTAGGGTAATTTGTACATGGATAAACTTCAGAGTATCATCTTATTTAAACAACCTTGAGGTATATTTGATGCTAATGTAAATTAAGACACCTCCACTTTTAGTCCCTATCTATATGACTGATGGTCTAAGTGTGTTGAAAGCACTATAGGCTTGCACTGAAGGAGTACTTTCTGTGGCTTTAAACCATATCTTGATAATGGCACAGATGTCAATATTTATCAGAGTGAGGACAGCTTATAGGATGAGGAGTTTTTTGTTAAGGCTCCTAGCACTGAGTCATAATACCTTTAGGTTCTTTTGTGTTTTGGTAGGTTTGCAGTTTGGAATTGCCTAAAAATGGTCTAAGAGAGTGGATAAAGTGTGAGCCAAAATCCAGAAGCCTGGGAGGATAAGTGCAGGCCATCATTGGTGAAGCAACATTGTCTGTTGACCATGTCCTCACACGCAGGCAGAAATTAAATCCTCCTGGACTATCAAAAACTAAGCAAGTTGTTAAAGTCAGTCATTTTTGTTCATAATGTGATACCATTCTTGGTGAAGGCAGAATGCTGCTCAGTGCAAAGTACATACCTGTCTGAGACACATATACAGAGGGGTCCATAATGTCTCTCTTCATATAGTCCACAGCAGTACATCTCAGGTTACTTACACCCACTGGACTATAATAGAATCACAGCAGTACATCTCAGGTTACTTACACCCACTTGGACTATAATAGAATCACAGCAGTACATCTCAGGTTACTTACACCCACTGGACTATAATAGAATCACAGCAGTACATCTCAGGTTACTTACACCCACTTGGACTATAATAGAATCACAGCAGTACATCTCAGGTTACTTACACCCACTGGACTATAACAGAATCACAGCAGTACATCTCAAGTTACTTACACCCACTTGGACTATAATAGAATCACAGCAGTACATCTCAGGTTACTTACACCCACTTGGACTATAATAGAATCACAGCAGTACATCTCAGGTTACTTACACCCACTGGACTATAATAGAATCACAGCAGTGCATCTCAGGTTACTTACACCCACTTGGACTATAATAGAATCACAGCAGTACATCTCAGGTTACTTACACCCACTGGACTATAATAGAATCACAGCAGTACATCTCAGGTTACTTACACCCACTGGACTATAATAGAATCACAGCAGTACATCTTAGGTTACTTACACCCACTGGACTATAATAGAATCACAGAAGTACATCTCAGGTTACTTACACCCACTGGACTATAATAGAATCACAGAAGTACATCTCAGGTTACTTACACCCACTGGACTATAATAGAATCATACTGGTCACTGTTGTGCCATGACTTGAGTGCATATCTGACCTGGTAGAGCCTGGGTCCAGATAAGCAACTGACCAGAATCTTCTACTTGTCCATTCTGGTGAGTGAGGCATCTGCGCATCATGAAATGGAGCCCACTATGCAAGAGTCCTGGGTAAACTGTTTGCTTACCTTATGGACTTTGTTTTCAGGGGTCCATTGGGTGTAGTCTTATGTGCGGTGTTTGTTGCTGCTTTTGGTTTGTGCTTAACAGATTGCTTAGAATAGATGTTGCCATTTTTAGGCTTAGGAGGTCTTTGACATTTGGGGAGATTGCTTTTTAGTTCCTTACAATAAGATGGTCTATCTGTGTGGTGGACACTATATATGGTGGATGTAGTGTGCGTGTTCCTCTTGACAACTTTTTTGTAAGTGAGATTTTTGCCTCCAAGGAAGTTGTGTATGTACATCTCTCACATACTGTGTTGGTTTCTTTAAGGACTAAAAGGTTGTCTGTGTACAATTAGACAATTGCTACATTGTCTAAAGATGCCCATCTCTACCAAGCTTGCTATGGAGACATTTGGATATTGCATATCCAAGTTGCTGAGACCTGTATTAGGGTAGGCTGTTAGGGTGTGAGGACTAAGTTTTACAAAGGTCTCTAAGGTTATGGACAAGGATATTAGTGGTATGATTAGTGGTATGATATTGCATTAGTACTATCTGATGTGCAAACTAGCTACTCTGAGTTAAACGCCATGCAATGCTTCAGTAAATTACAGGTTACAACCCTAGTACTAGTTTTATAGATAAACTTAATTGTCCAGGCACTTGCACCTGTACAGGGTACTGCCATTGCACAGTCAGCAGCTCTCTGCAAACACAACTTAATTTATAGAAGCAGAAATTAAAGTGAAATCTACCTCCTGAGTCCTCTGGCCAATAAAACAATTACACTTTAAGCCCTTCTGAAGTGCTTTCCAACTCAGACAGACCAGGCAAAAACCTTCTTCCATTTCTCAGAGGTGTGAAAGAAGCAACTACTCATTTGGTCAGAGCTACATGCAATAGTTAAAGCACAATGGCACAGGAATGACCCCTTTAGTTTTCAGTCTACCAGTATTAAGGGTTTAACCCTATGTACTTTGTAACTTTATGACCTGGCAGTACATGTGATAAAATAATTAAATACCAACAAAACAAAGAATATATTATTATTTAATGTGAATAGCTTTCCAAGTAGAAATTAAATTAATTGCATACATTTAAGAACATATTCAGGAATAAAGATGCATTTTCAGACCATGAAATGAATCTAAATTGTCTAATATTACTACTAATACAAACAATAATAATAATAATAATAATAATCATAATAAAAAAAATTTAGCATCATAATCCAAGTAAAATATAGGCCAATTAAAAGTAGGATGTCATCTGATTTCAAATGTATTTTGAGCCCAGTCTCAAACTATCAATCCCAAGCCTTATATCAGCAAATAAAATGTAACCAATGCCAGATGCACTGAAGAAAATAAAAACTTCTATCAAAAATTCAGTCCTCAGTCTTAGTCTCATATTTGCACAACCTCAGAACTCTAGACTTGACCTCCATGATGATTGAGTGCACAGTCAGCCATGCAAAAATCCATATTCACAATATCCAATATCCAAGTTTTGTTACTGGACAAGTCAATCACACAACTGCATACTCCTAACAGCAAACAATGCCAATATGATTCTGACAGAAAGTGTCGGCAATCATAAATGATCTCCAGTAAAATGTAGCATAGTAACAACCACAAATAGTTACATATAACAGTTGGTTAGATCAGATAACTGTCCCAGTAGAAAAGCCACAAAATCTGATAACTAATAAAATGTACCAAACACAAGCAGATAAAGAAGCTGATAAGCTCAGCGACTCTAAAAGGTAACAGTAGGGAGGAAGCAGTTCAACTGCTGTGTACTTACAATAGCATTTAACATTGTAATAGTTCGAAGTACTTACAATAGCATTGTAACACTGTAATAGTCCGAAGTACTTACAATAGCATTGTAACATTGTAATAGTCTGAAGTACTTACAACAGCATTGTAACACTGTAATAGTCCGAAGTACTTACAATAGCATTGTAACATTGTAATAGTCCGAAGTACTTAAAATAACATTGTAACACTGTAATAGTCCGAAGTACTTACAATAGCATTGTAACATAGTAATAGTCCGAAGTACTTACAATAGCATTGTAACATTGTAATAGTCCGAAGTACTTACAATAACATTGTAACACTGTAATAGTCTGAAGTACTTACAATAACATTGTAACATTGTAATAGTTCAAAGTACTTACAATAGCATTGTAACACTGTAATAGTCCGAAGTACTTACAATAACATTGTAACATTGTAATAGTCTGAAGTACTTACAATAGCATTGTAACACTGTAATAGTCCGAATTACTTACAATAGCATTGTAACATTGTAATAGTCCAAAGTACTTACAATAGCATTGTAACATTGCAATAGTCCGAAGTACTTACAATAGCATTGTAACACTGTAATAGTCCGAATTACTTACAATAGCATTGTAACACTGTAATAGTCCAAATTACTTACAATAGCATTGTAACATTGTAATAGTCCAAAGTGCTTACAATAACATTGTAACATTGTAATAGTCTGAAGTACTTACAACAGCATGGTAACACTGTAATAGTCCGAAGTACTTACAATAGCATTGTAACATTGTAATAGTCCGAAGTACTTAAAATAACATTGTAACACTGTAATAGTCCGAAGTACTTACAATAGCATTGTAACATAGTAATAGTCCGAAGTACTTACAATAGCATTGTAACACTGTAATAGTCCGAAGTACTTACAATAACATTGTAACACTGTAATAGTCCAAAGTACTTACAATAACATTGTAACATTGTAATAGTTCAAAGTACTTACAATAGCATTGTAACACTGTAATAGTCCGAAGTACTTACAATAACATTGTAACATTGTAATAGTCTGAAGTACTTACAATAGCATTGTAACACTGTAATAGTCCGAATTACTTACAATAGCATTGTAACATTGTAATAGTCTGAAGTACTTACAATAGCATTGTAACACTGTAATAGTCCGAATTACTTACAATAGCATTGTAACACTGTAATAGTCCAAATTACTTACAATAGCATTGTAACATTGTAATAGTCCAAAGTGCTTACAATAACATTGTAACATTGTAATAGTCTGAAGTACTTACAATAGCATTGTAACACTGTAATAGTCCGAATTACTTACAATAGCATTGTAACATTGTAATAGTCCAAAGTACTTACAATAGCATTGTAACATTGTAATAGTCCGAAGTACTTACAATAGCATTGTAACACTGTAATAGTCCGAAGTACTTACAATAGCATTGTAACACTGTAATAGTCTGAATTACTTACAATGGCATTGTAACATTGTAATAGTCTGAAGTATGGTTGTTTAATGAAGCAATTACAAAGGGGGACTGAACTAAAATGATAGCACTTCCAGAGTGAACACAGCAAAGAAAATGATGGTTTGTTGGTTGGTTGGTTGGTTGGTTGGTTGGTTGGTTGGTTGGTTGGTTGATTGGATGTTGATTGGTTTGTTGGTGGTTGGTTGGTTAGTTATTGTTTGATTGGTTGGTTGGTTGTTGGTTGGGTGGCTGGCTGGTTTTATTTGTCAACTGGCAGCCAATAGATTCCATCTCTGATGCAGAAGAAAGCATTCAAAAGGAAAGAAAAGATTTATCTGTTTTTACCCACTAAAGTGCTCTGCATTAGTTTGTACCAAGATATGACATACTTCAAAGGCTGCCAACACTTAAACTGCTTTTCATCGTTATGGATATGAATTAGATCATTTACATGAATCATTCTGAATGTATTCTACTATACAATTTATTTTTCACTCATTATGAAAAAAACTGCTTTCCTCAGAAAATTAAATAGATTTTTTTAAATTCTTGGTATATTGAGGTTGGTAAGAGTCTGAGTACCAATATGTTCACAACAAAACTCCATCTTCTTTTACTTATTAGAAATGAATATGGATGGTATCAATTCTAACACAATGTACTTGTACACTGAGACTTATTTACTCTATAGTTCTTAGGATTCGTAGCCATAATGCCGCCAGTGAGTATGAGCAGCGTCTGTGAGCCCGTGTAGGAGCGATAGACATTCAGAGACATGATGCTGCTACAATGAGCAGATTCTCATTAGTGATTTATCATCATGTCTCTGAATCGAACATTGGCATAGTTACAACTAACTGCATTAGTCCTCCCCCTGTCAACAGATGCAATGTAATTGCTTAGGCATCTACACACATACACACATACACACACATACATACACACAGTCAGACCAACATTTATGCATGCACACACACGGCTTTGCATACATACATACATGCATACAAATATTTCTTTTTCTTTTTCATTTTTTCAAGATTTTTTTATTTGATTTTACATTTCAAAGACAAAACTATTTACAAATAAAACAGAAATGAACTATATATAATGTCCATAGCAACGAATGCAATTATAAACAGTTAATACCTCTCTAATAATTAAACAATTAACTAACGTGTTATACTATTAGTTCTCATTTTTATGGTAGAAATTTCTTTATTTCAAACTTCTTTAGCTAAATGGATACATTCACTATTAAATGAGATAGTATTAGACTTCCATTTTTTGTAAAGATTTTCCTTGCTATTAATAATATTGACAAGGTGTTTGGTATATTGGTATGACTTCTGGGATTGGAACATTGAATAGTATAAGAGAATCTGTAATAATCCAGTTATCATTCCACAACACTTTACAAAAATGCCTAAAAATCAGTCCAGAAAGATGTTACCATTTTACAATTAATGATCTTATGCAACCAATCAGCATCTGGTGTTGAATCACATCTCCAACATATGCATACAAATATTTCAAGCATAGGCATTAATGCCCTTCTAGCCTGCCAGTAATATCAAATCACTTGTTCCCATAATAAGTTGTGACATCCCTACTCTGGGCCAGTAATCAAGGAGCCTGAATTCTCACCACTGGCCCTGGAGAAGGATGTTCACTTGGAACAAAATGGATACATCCAGTATTTTCAGATGCAGCTCTCTGCATCAAGCACAATTTATTTTAAAAGCATACAGGGAACACAGTCAGTCCAGGGGCTGGGTCCTCTCTCTCTCTCCCCAGATCCCCAGTAAGACTGCCCACTGGCACAACTGTAGGGATGAGTCCTTGGTAGAGCATCCTAGCTAAGTCCTCCAGCAGCCTCTCTGTGAAACCAGTGCTTCATGCCCCTACTCCAAGCAGATGATGCATAGCTCTTTGAGATTTGATTTTCACACATACACACACACACACACACACACACACACACACACACACACACACACACACACACACACACACATACACACACACACACACACACACACACACACACACACACACACACACACACACACACACACGCACATGGGAAAGGCTGGCACAGATTTACTAGCTATACCCCCTTCTGTCAAGACTATAAGGTAGTTACACCACCACCAGACACTCTAAAGCCAGCTACTCTAAGGCTCTTGCAAGGGTACCCAATTATACTGAGTGAAATTACTATTAATACAAATGGTAGTTTGACCAACAGCAAGGCTTTTGCAGTGGTTAGTAGTGGCCAGAGCTGTCATCATATACATATAAGTACTCTCAGAGATTAAAATGTTCTCTAAAAGACTAGCCACAATGAAACATTTAAATATATCTAACAATAAATAAGAAAAGAACACGAAAATAATAAATATCTATTTACAATAAACACCAGAGTTTCAATCACAGGAAATATTAAAAATAACACTGATGGAAAGGTTCACACAGTTACAGAAAAACAATACTTAACTAATCTTATTATATTTTCCTGACTGATCTAAAAAAATTTATTCCCTGGTTACTTACTACAGCAAGGCAAGATGAAGTAGCTGAGGAGTCTTTGTCAGGTTTCAAGAACAGACTTTTCTGAGACTTTAGTCTCACCCAGTACTAAAATATCATCTTTAGTGATAGATTACAGAATGACATCACATACATCTGGTCATCTGACTTCTGGTTCACATACCACCCTGTTTGGCTAGAAGCTGTCAGGATTTAGCACATATGTGTCAATAATACACACATATAGAGCCTTACTAAGATCTGCTGCAGCTCCTGGAAGTCATAAAACAATTTCAAACTTCTACCCTTCCAGAGTAGCAGTTAGTTCACTGCTAAAGACAGTATAGAAAGCTTCCTAGTCCTTCTTTTCCCAGACATTTTGTCTCCGCCTCCAATCAGAACTGTAAGATCCAGTCTTTATGGCCTAAATTAAGTAATTTAAATTCTTACTACTTTTTCAAAGTTAACTGGAACTGAGCTTAACATCTTTTCCTCCAGTATTTTCTGTTAAAATATATACATTTAATCAGTTACAATACAGTGTAGTCTGATATGCATATATATTTATTTTCTGTCCAGCAGGACACACTGTTGATACATTTTTAACACAAGCAACTTTACAAATAATTTTTCAACACAAGCATCTGTACAAATCAGTTCAATATACAAATGACATGTAATTCTTTACAAAATCCCAGCTAGTTGTGCTGACATATGTTACCCATCCACTGCCCTGCTTCTTCCAGCATAGCTGACAAAACCTCACATCATCACATAAGTGTCTAGGCTGTTCTTAAAAAATATCTAAACTGCTACTTGCTTTAATGTAATTTGGTAGTCTGTTCCATGCATCAGCTACTCTGTTAGAGAACCAATAAGTACACTTCTCATTCCTATATAATTTTCTGCATAGGTTGTCTGATGATTCTTTGCTAAATTTTGATAACTCCAAACATTCCTTGAGGTAGTTGTGTCTAAATGCCCAATATACCTAAACAAGATCTCCTCTAAAATATCTTTATGAGACACTCTACTAGTTCAGGTATTTAAGTTTTTCATAATAACTTAAAATTTCACATCCATGGTTCCCCCTTGGTATATTTCCGCTGTACTCTTTCAAGGTTTTCATATTGTTATTCCATACTCAAGTCTGGTAATGTAACTAACAAACAATGACTTCATCATTGTTGATTTCCTAGACTTTATGAATCTTTTTATACAACCTGTAGTTCTATAACTAGCATTAACCAATTGGTTGATATGATTAGAAAAACCCGTAGCTGTCTACCCATATACCTAAGTCCTTAAATGAATGTACAGTTTCAATCACTGTGTACTCTATTAAATGTTCAATTTCTGTTTATATCTCCCAATTCTCATATGCATAGTTTTGATGTATTTATCATTATATTATTCTCCTGTGTCCAAATGGTCAATTTAGTCAAGTTCTTTTGCAGAAATCCCCTATCTGTAACACATGTAATCAGTTTACCGAATTTCAGGTCATCTGTACATAGACTGTAGAATACCTCAGATAAAAAAGTTAGAGCTGAAAGATTCAGTCTAAAGAAATAAGGGCCTAGGACAGAGCCCTGTGGGACACCTTGACAGTAACCAAGAATTTCACCTGTCCAATTGCTGTATAATACTTGCCATGTTCTATTAGTAAGCCATGCAGCTTCATCTTATCAAGAGTTCATCAATACCTACTTGTACTAATTTATTGATCAATGTTATGTGTATGACCCTGTCAAATGCTGAAATTAAATCTATATAAATTACATCACAGCACAATATTTCATTCATAGCTGTTATTATATTGTTATAGAACATCATGTTACAGGTGGTAATAGATCTATTTTCAACATATGCATGCTGATATATGGTTTTAACTCCCAACCTTTCCAGTTCTGGCAATAACTTTTCCAATATTACCTTCTCCATCATTTTTCCACATCATGAAAGTAGACTTAAGGGTCTGTATGACTCTGGGTTTACCCTACTCCCCTTTCCCTTAAAAAAACAGGTTTATTAAGTGCATGTCTCCAATCTTGAGGAATCTTCCCATATTTATATGACCTAGTGAATAATAAATATAATGGTGCTGTAAGTTCTTCCTGAGGCAGAGGTCTGAAACCTGCGGCTCTTCCACCCCTCTCCAATGGCTCCATGTAGTTATGAAAAATAACCACTCTGCCATACAGTGCACACACACACACACACACACACACACACACACACACACACACACACACACACACACACACACACACACGCGTGCGCGCACACATACACACACACACACAAATGTGCACGTGAGCACACGCACACACACACAGACACACACATGCGCACACACGCACACACACGCACACACACACACACACACACACTGAGAGCGATTAAGCGATCCCCTGGCAGCAGCATCTCCTGAAAGGTTTCCAGACCTCTTATACCTCTCAAGGTCTTACCACAAGAAATCTAGACAGAGCCACAAATAAAGGGGAACAAAAGAACAAAAATAAGGACAAACTTTAAATATTCCTCTTCTAAACTTGCTAGAATAACATGGTTTCTGTTAACATGCATTTTCCATATACACACACACACACACACACACACACACACACACACACACACACACACACACACACACACACATACACACACAGTTACCTCTCAACTGTGCAGATTTTCACAGAATGTCCTGCCTTTTGCCTCATATTTGTGTCTGTTTCTCATAAAATTGTCGTTTTCTGGCAAATCATTGAGGGCTGAAGTCAGAAAAAATAGACAGACATTTGAGTTTTAGACTTCATACCCTTCAGAAAATTCATGGTAATACAAAATCTGTTATTCTATCAACTTTCTAACTTTGTAAGGGCAATATTTAAAAAGTGCCCCCATGTTTAGGACTTGTGTCCCATTATTTATGGCTTTGTCCAGATTTCTTGTTCTAAGAGGTTGAGAGATATGACACACACACACACACACACACACACACACACACACACACACACACACACACACACACACACACACTGAGAGCAATCAAGCAATCCCAATAAAGGAACAAAGATAGGGAAGGATTTTAAATATTGCTCTTATAAACTTAGTTATTTTATGTTTAGTATAATAACTATACATAAAACTTTATACACTGTGTTATCTTCATTTTAGGGGTCATACAGGTTTTTTGGCTCCTGATGAATTTTATTTGGTGAGAGAGGGACCAAAAATGGCTCTTTTGGTAGTGAAGGTATCATACCCCTTTCCTGAGGTGTTCTCAGGTCATTATTACTAGTTCTGTGTCCTCCCTGTGCTTTGTTTGCAGTACTTACCTCCTTGAAAATGTCATAGGTACACCACATGACTGAACTGCATTAACTGTTTTGCATAGACTGCCACATTTGCATGACGCCTTTGCCAATATGACTGCTGTCACACTTCAGGCTAGTGCGTTGCTAACAGTGTAGTATTACAGCATCCCTAGACTGTTGAGGCATAATGCTCAGTACACATTTACGGAGAACAGAATTGTGCAGGGCATTATGAATTAATAAATCTCAGCTTTAGTTTATTGTGACACAGTTCAACACTGCAAACTTATGCTTAAACAAAAACTCTTGTGTCTATCCTAATTTTGTGGTCTAGATTTTTTTGGCACTGTTGTTTGTCTAACCAGTGGTTCTTAGGGCAATACATTCAGCAGACAATAAGGATATAATTTTCACCTCCTCTAGCATTTACTTAATTTGAGGAATCCAGTGTACACCACTGGCAATAATTTAGCTAAATATGTCCTATATAGATCTATGTCATATGAAAGAATGTTCATTTAACTGAATCGTTTTACTTAAAGTGCCTTTTTCTTAATCACAAGCGATAGAAAAGTGTAGAAATCTATAGTCATAATGGAATAAGGACATTTCTGATCATAGAGGTTACTAAGGAAGTGAGTCTTGAACAGTATGTGTAGATTGGCGATGGCCACTCTCATATCACACCCCAGACCTGTAGATGTTTGTGCACCAGCACTGATTCATTGTGCATGACGTTTCTTCTTTCTCTGTGATTGTGTGACCATGGAGTTAGTATATAAGCAAAGGGGATGGAGTGTAGGAGGTTTACATCTGTACAAAAACATTTTATTTATTGTAGAATGTTTTCTATCAAATGGGATTCAGTCCAATGAATGTTCACTCACTTGACTATATATAACTTTTATAGGTTTTATGGGTGCATGCATGTGTCGCTGGTGTAGTTTATCAAATTGCGTTGTGACTGAACTTCACTTAATCGACCGTAATATAATTAAGGAGTTTTGCCTTTTGTTTCTTGTTGTGTGATTCTGTAGTTAGTATATTTAATTTCCAGGAGTTATGGGGCAGAGCCCACATGTGAAAACTGTTTCTTTTTTTTACTTAAGGTAATCACGAATGTAACATGTTGGTTTACAATTGAGATGACTTTTTTTCAATGATTTAGGCTGTCATTAATTTTAATCGCAGATGGGTCTGTTCAATGTTCTGTGCTCCGAACAAACTCACCAGCAATTTTATATATATATATATATATATATATATATATATATATATATATATGTATATATTACAGATATATGTGTGCGTGTGTGTGTGTGTGTGTGTGTGTGTGTGTGTGTGTGTGTGTGTGTGTGTGTGTGTGTGTGTGTGTGTGTTTAGTTTCCCTCAATTTAGTGAAATTTTGATTTGTCAAGGAGTGATAGGGTTGATTCTTAATACTGAATGTACAGATAGCCAAATGTTCAAAGCATCAAGGGATTGTTTTGTCATGAAAGATGAGTGATTATTGGAGGATCTGCCCACCTTAGTAATGGGTACTAACCCATAATCCTAATGCTATATTTATTTCTGTGCGTATGTATGTCTGTTTAATAAGTTTCTTCTAATGTTAAACAATAACTTCAGAATTTCATATAAGTAAACCTTTTCTGAATCAATTTGAAAATATTTTCAATATTTAAGGAGACTACTAAAAAGTTAATTCAGTCTTAGTTGTCATAGTTTACAAACTACACTTTTGAAATAGCTTAAATAATCTGACAGAAGTTGACCTGCCTGGAATGAGTTCCAGCTTTTTGAAACTGGACTAAATCCTGATAGTTTATTAGCCAAAATTTCCATCAGTATTTCTGTCTGCATAGGTAGAACTGGAGTAGAACCTATTATTTGCAGCCATAAATTCCATATTCATAATTTGTTTCATTTGTTTGTTTTGCGGTCCTTTGTATATTCTGTCTAGTTACTAGGGAACCATTATTATGCTAACTTATTGTAATATTTAATCCTTCTTATGGTGAAAGCTACAACTAGGTGAGAGGGGGTAACATTACTGATGTTACGGATTATTATCCATGGTGTAGGGTACTTTCTGTAGAACGTGGCACAGGAAGATGCTCTGGAACTTTCTGTAGAATGTCACAGGAAAAAGAGAACAAAGCATGTGTCCTCAGCTTAGGAAAAAAAATTATGTAAGGCAAGAGTGGCTTGATTTAATAGAGATGGATAGAGATATTAAGACTGATAAAAGGAATAGATTCCAGAAAATTAATAATACCCAAAATGTTGGAAGTCTGATAAAACAAAGGAACACAGTTATTAAGACTATTAACAGAAATCCATGTGATATAGCAAAAATATATAGGATATATTACTGTGCAACTGAATTAATAATGGATAAAATCTTACCACAAAAACATAAAGGGAAAGGGAGGGAAAAAATCAAAAGCTGTCACGGAAGCATCAAATAGAGAAAACTACAAAGCAATTAAGACAAGAAGTGTCACTTTTAGAAGAGGGAACAGACCAACAAAAATACCCAGAAAGACAGATGTGATTAAAGCAACTTTCAGTTTCAGAGCAGACTAGGATCTATTGTACACTATCGCAAACAATAAACTAAAAATATCAGCACAGAAAAACGTAGAAGACATGCAGATAAATGTCAAGGACAAGTACAAAATACGCCAATCACCGATGATCCAAAAATGTTTTATAGGGGATTTGGAAACAAAGCAAAAGGACTAGAAACACTGCCAGAAAAAGAAGAAAGACATGATTTGGAAAAATATCTATGAAGACCATGTGGAACATAATAAAATGCTAAATGAACAGAAAAATAAAAGAAACAGTAAGAATTTCAAATGTACAGGATATGAAATGGGATGAAGTTACGGCTAGAGAAATTGAAACACAATTAAGTAATGCTCCTAATATGAAAACCCCAGGCCCAGCTGCAGTACCTAACTTCTATCTAAAAGTATTAGCATCTTTACACATAAGATTTAGGGGGTGGTGGTGCTGCGGTAGTGTTGTCACCTCACCGTAAGACATTGTCTTGTTTGATTCTCAGCTAAAGCGTCTTCTGTGTGGAGACATGCATGAATGGGTGTACCTTCGTTGAAGGTTGTGCATCAGAGATGGCAACTCGGTACGTAAAAATCTACTGCCAATCATTAGCGGACCGGAGTTCCGCTGTGGCGATCCCTAACCGGGAAAAGCTGAAAGATACAACAACAACAACACATAAGATTTAGTCCTGAGTAAGAACTACTTATATGACATCCTGAACAGACACCAACCTGGTTAGCAACTGGAAAATAGATAATTCTCCTTACGAGTGAAACCTGTAAGATATTCTAAAAACTATACACTAATAACTTGCCTTCTGATCATGCCAACAGAGTTTATAGTCATTTAGAAAAAACCTCATTCATGGAAATAAAACAAAAAGGCAACAAAAGAAATTAATATAGAACAAAGGCTCACTTGTTGTTAAATAAAGATGGAGGATTATAAAAAGGAGAAGAATCTCTAAGTACGGCACGGATAGATTACAAAAAATCATTTGACAGCATCCTACATTCACAGATAAAGATACAGATCTATAAGACACACCATTCATTGATCAATCACATTACAGTGACCATGACACACTGGCAAAATACTTTGCAACTAAGCCATGATAAAGAACAAATTATTATCCCAGGTTTAAACATTCAAAGGGGGATATTCCAGGGTGAGTCTTTGTCACCTCTGGTCTTGTCCTGCCCTTAAGCCATTAAGCTGTTTATTTAACAGATTAGGCCATGGCTACAATTTGGCTTCCAGAAAACAATAAAGTGTAAAGACTTCTCATCTTCCTTTTGTGGATGATTTAAAACGATATAGTTCATTAGACGAGGAGGCGAAAATGGTCAAAACTTTCTCAGATGATATAAAAATGTCATTCGGTCTTGATAAATGTGTTAAAGCAACATGTACAGCAGGAGAGCTGCAGTACCAAGAAAATATCAGTCTGGGACAGGAACGTGATAGAAAGGAACATGAGCAGGAGGGAGTGTGTAAATATTTGGGAACTGATGAAGAATTGAAAATAAAACATGAACAAATTCAAATAAAACTCAATAAGGAATATTTTAGAAGACTAAAATTAATATTGAAAACAGTTGTGACATCTAGGAACAAAGTCCAAGCTATAAACCAATTTGCTCTTCCTGTTCTAACTTATAGTTTTGGGGTAACTGACTGCTCCCAAAAGGTATTGGATCAGTTGGATAGGAAAACAAGAAAAATATTTCACTCATCAAATGATATATAAAAATCAGTGTATACGAAGATTATATATTCCTCATTCTGAAGGAGGTACGGTCCTCTTCAAAATTAATTACATGTATAGATCTGCAATCACAGGACTGCAGACATAGCTGCTGACCTCATAAGATCCAAACATAGTGAAAGTTTTTAAAACGTAAGGAGAACAAGTCTAAGATGGCTTCCCTGCTTTGTTTAGCAGAAGCATAGCGGTGTGAAGTGAGTATGGAAATCAAACCAGAAGTAGATAAAAATCAGGAGCAACTGAATGTGCCAAAAAACAAAGAAAGTATATAAGGAGAAGGATCAGATGAGACAGCAAGAAATGCGGAAAATGCATAAATACAGTTGCAAGTACAGAAAGCTCCTAGAGCAACTCCGTGCCACTCAGGATGTGAGGCAGGAATGTTTAAGGAGAGGTGAATTTAAAATAAACGATGAAAGGTTAATGTTGGCAGCCCAGGACGGTGGACTACGTACACATTGATTTACAAAGTTCATTGAACATGTGGGAGAAACAAACAAATACATCTTTTGTAAAAGAGAACTGGAAACAGTTGCACATCTTGTTGCTGTGTATGATACACTAATGGCAGAGGGCCTGTATACTGAAAGGCATAATAATGTAGCAAGACTGCTCCACTGAGTACTGTAGAAACATTACAAAATTGAAATAGCTGGAAAGCATTGGAAACATGAGCCACAAAGCATTATAGAGAATGAGGAATTGTACATTACATGGGGTCACCCATTACCAACAGTTAAAAAATACATGAGAGAAAACCAGATATAGTAGCCCATGAAAAGTAGCATATTGATCATTGAAATCGCTACTCAGTGATTACAGTGTCTTACTTATAGAGACACTCAAAGTCATCAAATACCAGGATTTGCAGGCAGAAACAAGGGCAATTTGGAAGAAAGATACGCAGACAGTTACAATGGTAGTAAGAGCAATGGGTCTCATAAAAAAAATAATTTACAGTCTTATTTAGACATGCTACCGATACATGTAATTGCATACGAATTACAAAAGGAGTCATTACTGGACACATTGCGGGTGCTGCAAGGAGCACTTTTGGCTAACATCAAATATTGAAACAGTACTAATTTCATGAACTTTAATCATACTTTGACCATTCCCATCATGGTATTAGAAACCCAAAAAGACTTGGAGAAATTAAAACAGGTGAAAAGCTAGAACTGGGTGGCAGAGGGTACCATTACTTCTTCATCGACTCTCATTGATCATTATCCCTGGTGTCGGATATGCAATAATATCAGTGAAGGAATAATAGCATTTTTCCACAAATCTGCCCTGCAGTTGACATTCACTGCCCTGGTCTAATGACTGATCTTGGCCACCGTGGCATTCTAGTCCCTACGAGTGGGCTGTTAGTCAATAGTAAATCATGTGCCCTTTCCTTGGTACAGGAGACCTCTTAACGTGTTATTCAATCATCTCCCTGTTTACCATATTTTCAGCTTGAAGACTGTTAGCTCACAAATACAGGTAAGAATATGCCCTCAGAATCATTATATCAGTCCCATTCTTATTGAAGGGACTACACCGGGTGATGCAGAACTCGATCATTAACTCAATCAAAGAATCCAAGTGTTTGTTGGACAAAGTTTATTGATGAGTTGCTAATAAATGGTAATAAATGGAGAGTGATGGGGCATTTTAGAGTTCAAGAAACAATTGATTTGGGCACTCAGCTTTTTGTATTTAATGTTTCAGAGATGTTGTTGCGTCTTTCGGCTTATCCCGGTTAGGGGTCGCCACAGCGGAACTCCGGTCCGCTAATGTTTGGAAGTGGATTTTTACGTGCCGAGTTACCAGCCCTAATGCACAACCTTCAACGAAGGCACGCCCATTCATGCATGCCTCCACACAGAAGACGCTCTAGCTGAGAATCGAACGGGGCATTTAATGTTTCAGAGATAATATAGAAAATGTCTTGATATAAAATTAACTTCATGTTATATATTTGCCGGATTCTGAAAATACTGGAAGATCTAGAAATGTAACGAAGTACTCTATTTTTATCCAGATGAGAATCCCAGAAAACAATCTTTGATTTTCTTTGTAACATGGACATCGTTGTTATTTTATTTTATTATACTAATACTGTTTTTCTTCTATTTGTTTATTCCAGTTGTAGAATTTCATCTGCCATTCCTTCCTGCTCCCTAGAATCCTAGCTGTTACCTAAACAATGGCCTTGCTGTTTCCAGAGAATGGATTTGCTCATTTCCTTTTTCAGAAGATTGATATGCCAGCAATACACTTTTTCTAATGAGTTTTTTTAATATTATCAATCAAAGAACATCATTTGTTTCACTTGTGCTATAGGTATTTTGCATGTCTCTGTTTCATTTGTGCAACGTTTCTTGATTCATCCCCTCAAACAGCTTTCAAAGGTATAATAAATTGCTCGTAAGAGAATTAGTTGCTTCATTTGCCTGAAAATAGAAATCTGTTTTATGAAATGTGAAAAATGAGATATGGATAATTTATGTCTGACATTTCCATTCACTATTGTTGTTAAAACCTTTGTACAGTATGAAAATAGGAGCCGTCTTTGGTCAGAAATGAATACAGTTTCATACTTTGACTGACAAGATGCGTTCAGTAGATAAAACCTATGGGATACATAATTTGTCCTGCTGAAATCTATATTTGTTGCTGAGAAAAGGGAAATGTTTGTGTATGATGAATCTTGCAGAGTCCATATGATAGTCAGGTAACAAGGCCAAAAGTAAACTTCTAGATCCAGGAGTGTTTCTCATGTTGGAAGACTGACTTCTTTTTTTCCTTAAAGTGATTGATTGCTGCATTTCATAAAGCCTGGTTAGTCAAGTTACCTAAGGCAAGACTTGAAAATATTTTCCTCTCGAGCACTAGAAGCATACACATTGCAGAAACCCTTTGTTTGTATAGTACTTTTTAAGAGTTATATATTCAGGATGTTGCCTGTTGTAGATTCCTGATAAATAAAATATATTTTGTTTATAAACAGCATTGATATATATCTTATGTTAAAAATCAGCACTGACACATATCTTATTTTAAAAGTGCCATGTGTAAAATATATTCTTGTATTCACCTTTATTATTCCATTTGCTTCGAAGCATCTGTCAAAAACCTGTCACAGTACTGCCCAAGGATATATTACAGGAATACCCTGGAATACACATGTATACCACCAAACATTTTTATATCTCCATAGCATTATCTGGGTCACATCATGTCAGTCTTGTTATCAGCCCCACTGAATGTTTGATGTACAGTTACAAGCATCGATATGTCACTCAGCACTCATATAAAGCTCTGCTTTTAACCCAAATCCCTGTATGAACTTGAACATATAAACAGAAGCCTAGCTTTTCGTCAAGGGGCACCTAGCAATTCAGAGCAACTCAAGTTACTTAAACTCTGGTTTATTATGTCCATTTTATTCATGTGCTTCTGTTTTTTTCATGCCATATAATAATACATTTGAATGTTCATTTAATTACACGTTTTTCATATGTACCTATATTTTGTTGACTGGGTTTTCAAAGTGGATTAAAGACAATTTGCGGAGGAGACCTGTGAAAATTTGTTTACACAAAACTGTGGTAAATACAAAACTGAGATGAATACAAAACAGCCACGTGTGTACAAGATTAAGCCAAATATATAAGCAATATATCCAGAAGCAGTGTACACTGAAAATTAAATGATGTCCCCATAAAGACTTGGTTAAAACTCTACACTGCCAGCCTTAGTCGATCAACAAGAAAAAAAAAAGAAAGAAAAACATTTCTGAGCTAACTATCAAGTGTTCAGGCATAAAAAACCTGTTACTGTAACTGCTATTAGGTGTTTGAAAAGGAGGGCATACACTTTTTACTTAAACGTGTTTATGGCTAGGCACCTTATGTTCCTTGTGGTTCCCTAGTGTTGCTCCTGTGTTCCTATGAGATGCAAATACAACTAGCAGATAGCACAGATGATTAAGGTTCAGAGCTGTTAACTAGCTGCTTCCTGTACTCAGTGGTACTGTGTTTGATTCCTTCTTACCTGCTGGGTACTCTGAGAAAGTCACTTTAGACAGTGTTTCTTGCTAGCCCTTGAAAAGGGACACCTGTGTCCAGTGGCTTTATCTGGTTAACAATTGTTCAAAATAAAATTTACTAGCTAATGCGTGCTACACTTTCAGTTAGTAGTAGCCTGTGTAACTTAATTCTAAACAGGAAAACATCAACAATTGTAAATAAGCTGTCTTTAAAATAAAAAAAAATCATTCTTGAATGTGTTCAGTTATTCTGTATTACATTTTCGATATCCCACATAAAATGCTACTTGATATACCAAGAGGAGACACCCTGGAGTGGACTTGCCATAGTTTGATACAGATGTGCCATTAAAGGCATCCAGGTGGAAGAACTACCTATTTAAAATTAATCATTGTGCCTGAAATGATCTAGTAGAACTCAACATATACACTCAATAATCTGTCAATTATTAAAATAATGAGGAGCAAAATACCCCAAATCAAACTTATCGAATGGTATTACTCAGAGAAATTCTGGAGTAAAATAAGCCGTATTAATGTGTTCTTTCTGAAAAATAGAATGTATACTTTCCGAAAAATAAAATGTCACAAAATGTATGTATTAGTATTCTGTAATTCTCAACATTTTAGCACATGAAATTAAGTTTCATGTTGGACACAGCAACATTTTGTGACAAAACATCAACAGTTTTCAGTTGTACTACCTAGGCTATGTTGCACCATCAGTAATGACTTTTTAAAACAAAAATCAAGTCACTTACGTATAACAGACAAGTAGTAGCAGGCAGTTATTTTATTGTTATGCTATGAGGTGACAATATCTCAACATGGAGTAACTGACAAACCATTTAAAAATGGTGTATCTTTCAGAAACCATGCACTTTAATTAGAAGATTTCATTAAAATCTTAACATGAAACAACAGTCAAGGAACAAAATATAATAACATTAAAACATCTAGCTCAAAATAAAATATAGCAATTATGGTAGCAAAACAACAACAAATAAACTTAAGTTTTGTCTGGATCTGGATGATTCCTTCAGAAGCATAGTTAGGGTGGGGGGAAGGGGGCAGCCATGCTGGGTGCAAGGTATTGGGAATGTGATCAGCAGATGCCAGTTTGTTGACAATACAGTATCAGCATTTATTTCCATACCTGCATTCCTAAATACTGGTGCGGAAATGTATTTTGATAGTGCCTTTACTGTTAGTAGTTTGCTTTAGCTTTACAACTTTTAAATACTTTTTTTTTTCTCCTCAACTATGGTAGCGGTATAGTTCAGGGAAAAAATGGACCTGCTAAAGAATGTTAGATTAGAAAGAGACTTGTGTGTGTGTGTGTGTGTGTGTGTGTGTGTGTGTGTGTGTGTGTGTGTGTGTGTGTGTGTGTGTGTGTGTGTGTGTGTGTGTGTGTGTGTGTGCGTGTGTGTGTGCGCATGCATGTGCGTGTGTGTGTGTGTGTGTGTGTGTGTGTGTGTGTGTGTGTGTGTGTGTGTGTGTGTGTGCGCGCGCGTGTGTGTGTCAGCTTAAAGTTGAGGGCTGCCATGTCATGTTTTGTTTGTGTATGCAAATTACATTACAGTTCAAAAATTTATGAAGGGGAATCTCTGTATGGGGGTTTACTTCAGAAAACTGACAAAACCAAAAGATTGAATCCCAATAGACTGAAAATTCAAAATATTAAATGATGGAATTTGCCCCTTCTCCACTGTTGTGTGATCTTGGAGTTGGTATATATAGTCATCAGGGGGTGCAGGGGGCACAGCCTGCCGCATGATAGGTGCAGGGCATCTTGCCCCCTGCATTAAAATGTGTTCAGTATTTTGAATTTTCAGTCTATTGGAATTCAGTCTTTTGGTTTGGCAGTCTTCTGAAGTAGACCCACCTGTTTAGGAGAGCGCATCTACCTTTCTTGCAGTTAACGCCAAAGATACTTTCTTCTGATTTAAGTTTCACTTCTACTGAAAAAAATATTCCCACAGATTACCTTAACCTGTGACCACTGATTCCTAACCTTTGGATATTCACGGAGCATATTATATAATCTGTTCCATGCAGGTTACATCTCCTCTAAGAAGAATACTTAAAAAGGCCCCGATATCTGGTTTTAATTGTTTAACCTTTGCTAGTTCCCTTAGATTCATATCTAACTCTCTCTATATATATATAGATAGATATACATACATGCACACACACACACACACACACACACACACACACACACACATATATCTATATATATATATATATATATATATATATATATATATATATATATACCCGCGGTGGTGGTGCTGCGGTAGCGTTGTCGCCTCACAGTAAGACACTGTCCGATTCAATTATCAGCTAGAGCGTCTTCTGCGTGGAGACATGCGTGAATGGGCGTACCTTCGTTGAAGGTTGTGCGTCAGGCCTGGCAAGTAAAAATCAACTGCCAATCATTAGCGGACCGGAGTTCCGCTGTGGCAACCCCTAACTGGGAAAAGCCGAAAGACACAAACAAATATATATATATATATATATATATATATATATATATATATATATATTGACATTTATTAACCGGGTTAGTCCAGCTCCTTTTTCAGTGGAGACCCAAGGAGAAAAGCTCCAGTTACAGACAGTTTAAGTATACATAACAGTTTAGTTTACAATTAAAAAATCAATTACTATTATCAGTCAAATTTAAAACAATTCACAGTGATAAGTTAAGAGGCATAACAGGGGTAAGATCAGTAACACAAAAAGTACAAATAATTACTGTACTTCAATATTTTTTATTTATTTTTTTTACACATAACTGATGTATAACTGATGTGGTAAGGTGTATAGCAAGTTGTAGTATTTTAGGAATAGTACAAATTATGATGTGTGAGAGATGAGAGCGCATGAATGGGGTGGAAGGGATATCTAGAGGTCTAATGTGTCATTAGAGAAAAATATGTAGGAAATAATATGCTGAGAGGATTGTATGAGATTGTGGTGAAAAGGAATAATATTGCAGTGATAAAAAGTATGCTGAGAAGTTGTATGGGACTGTGGAATACAAAATAGTATTGGAGTTAGGTAGGGTCATGACAAGTGCAAGTTTTGGTTCTAATAAAGTATAGTCTGAGTTCTTTCTTAAATTGTATAGGGTGTGTAATTGAGCGTAAGTGGGATGGGAGGTTATTCCATGCTTGGGATAGGATGGATTTATATAGTAGTCTGCCAATAGCGTTTTGGGTTTGGTAGATGTCAAGGATTTGTTGGTTAGAAGTACAAAATGTGCAAGTTGGAGTGTAGATGGATACCAAGGAGGAGAGAACAAGGCAGGAGGATGGTTTATAAAGTATAGAGTGAATAATTTGTAACTGAGATAGAAGGAGTTACTGAGGGAGTTCTAGCCACTGTAGTGAGTTGAGTGCGAGGCAGTGGTGTGAGTTATATGGGGAGTTTGTGATGAATCTTGCTATTTTGTGGTAGGTTTGTTGGAGTCTGGCCAGTGTAGTGGATTGAATATTTGTTAGTATTGGGGTGGCATAGAGAAGGGAGGGGAGAAGACGAGCCTGAGCCAGGGACAGTCTAGCATCATAGGTCAGGAATCTACAGTTTTGGTAGAGCATACCCGGCTTTTGGTAAGTTTTTTTTATACTTTGAAGGATGTGTAGGTTAAATTTAAGTTCATCATCAATAATGGCTCCTAGAAGTTTTGTGTGGGATTCAGGTTGTATGGTGGTGTTATTGGAAGATGAAATGAGAACAGTAGATTTTAGGTGAGAGAGAGTCTGTGGGAGGAATAACAGGAGTTTGTTTTTTTTAGGTTTAGGATAAGTAGATTATCAGCTAGCCATTTTTCAACAGATAGAAAGGTGTCCTGGGTGAGAGTGTGAAGGCCAGTGATATTGTTGGAAGTGCAGATGAGAGTTAAATCATCAGCGTATTGGATTAGAGAAGATTTTTTGCAGGAGGTTTGAAGTTAATTTGTAAAGATATTGAACAGCAAGGGACCCAAGATGAAGCCTTGAGGCCCCCATTTGTCACTGGGAGGTAGGGTGAACAGGAGGAGAGTGATTGAACAGATTGTCTATGAGACAGATAACTAGAGAAGAAGGCTAGGGTGGAGGGAGATAGATTGAGGTTGGAAAGTTTATTCAGAAGTAAAGGGTGAGAGACAGTGTTGAAGGCCTTTAAGAGGTCAAGGAAAAGGCTGGATGTTAGGAGGTTTTTGTCCCGGGCCTCAGCTATTGTATGTGTAAAAGACAGGAGGCTATAGAGGTGCTGTGGTTAGGGTGGAAGGCATGTTGGGTGGGAGTGAGATGGTTGTGTTGGAGAAGATAGTTTAAAAGATGTGAGTGTATACATTTTTCCATAATTTTGGAGAGAGGACAGAGGATGGCAATCAGACAAAAGTTTGATGGGTCTGTTGAGTTCCCCCCCCTTTATGCAAGGAGAAAGTGAAGAAGGATTTCCAAATCTCTTGTACTGTTGCTTCCTGGATAGATCTAGTAATTAAGAGGGATACTGGATAGGCTATGGATTATGCAGCTAATTGGAGAAAAGTGGGTTGGAGATTGTCTGAGGAGGGAGAGCAAGGTTTAAGCTTCAGAAGGAGTGATTTAATGTATGAAGTTGGAATTGATTTGAAGGCTAAAAGGTTACTGTTTTGTGGCTTGGGAGGGATACAGGTGTAGTCTTTGTTGTGGTCTGAGGGTGTAAGTTTCTGGACAGTGTCAATGAAGTGTCTATTGAGAAGTGTAGCAGTTTCTAGAGGACTGTTGTTTGAGTGAAGAGAAGGGATTTGAAGGGGATCTGGGATTGGGAATTTTCTTTAAGGTGAACCAGAATTTCTGTGGATTGATTTTGCAGTTATTTTGGGGGGAGTTATGGTATGATTTTTTGTCCTTGTACTTGTGAAACAAGGAAGGTTGTTTAGTCTTAGTCCAGGCTTTCCAAGTATTGTCACATTTATGCATGAGAGATTTCGTTTCTTTAGAAAGCCAAGGGGCAAAGTTGGATTTGATTTGAATATGCCTGGTAGGGGCTAGGGAGTTGAGGATATCTAGGCATATGCTATTAAATTTGTGAACAGCATCATTCAGAGGAATTTGTTTGAGAATGGACCAGTCAGTACTAGAGAGCATAGAGTTCAATTGGGTAGTATTAAAGTTATTTAGTTTACAACAGTCTCTATAAGAGTGAGGTTGTTCTGCTTGGGAAGAGTGTCATAGGATGGTAGTAGGAAGATGGTCACTCAAAGAGTTTGGTAAGGTAGTTGGCCTGTGGTAAAGGTTAGGTGAGTTAGTGAGAATCCAGTCAATGGTTGAATTGGAAGAGGTGGTATTGTGTAGGCAGGTGGGGATGTTATCAGTTGGTGGAATCCATGGAGGTTGATACTGAGCTGTGGGGAGTTAGTAGAAAATTTGGTCCAGTCGATGTTAACATCACCTAAGATGAGAGTTTTGTAGGGTATGTTGTGAGAGAACCAAGATAGGATAGATTTTAGGATTGGAATATTATTA
>NC_056740.1:475455109-475510109 GCF_019279795.1 Protopterus annectens
GTTTGAATGTGTACATATATATGGCCATACCTCAAAGATTTTATCTTGCATGGCTTACTGGTTAATTGCTTTGACTGTGGTGTATGGGCTCCTGGGTTCAAGTCTTAGGACTGATGTTTATTTTCCAGGGAAGTAAATATTGTGGGAAGAAATAGCCAGGGAATTGTTATGGCTAGGCTTGTATAGGCCCTAGGGCTGATAGCCTAGTACCAACCTATGAACCTATGACAGATTTGTCTCCCAGCAACTGCTGCATCTTTGGAATAGGCTACCAATTCATGTGGAACATAGCACCTCTATGACACTGTTCAAAAGGAACCTGGACAAGTGGATGGGCACCATAAAGTCTTACCAGGGATAGTGCCCACAACCCTCATGGATATGGGCAGTCATTACTAAATACAGTCCTGGCTATTGAGTAGCATATCTATGGTATTACATTGGATAAAACAGCTAGGCTTGAAATGATCTCTGGGTCAATAGCCTAGAAATCTCCTATGATCCTTAGAAAAACAGATTATTCTGCCCCTTTGTTACCCCTAATCTTTCTTTTTTGGTGCCCACTGCAAATTTTCCATGTTCAACATGGTTGAACATGGTTTCAGGTCCATTTTATGTGAACTACAAACAAGTGATACAGGGAGGGCTTACAGCAGTCTAACTCGGATACTGTCAGGATATAAACTACAGCTAGACCATGTTATGTGTGACTGAAATTGTGTGGCAGTGCTCCTACATACACACACAAGTTGTTTGTGCAACTGCATACTCGATAAAGTTCCAGGTGAAATTCTACAGGAAAAATTTAGTTCTAAGTGCTGTGGCAAAACAAGGCACTGCTAAATGCCACTGTGTGATAAGCAGTTGAATTTATAGACTCAGAGAAAAGTGACTACAATTAAAAAGCTCTCTGTTGAATGAAAGAATCTCACTTTAAGTATCCCTGTGTTTGTCCCAACTCAAACAGATCAGGCTACATTTCCACTGACACTAAAATTGCAGACCCAGTCTTCTTAATGTAAAAACACACTATACTTAGCCAAAAGTGAGAAGGTTCTAGAAATTAAATCGAATGACCAGCTACAGTAATTATAAAGTGATTTTAATGGAGAAAAACCCATGATGAAGAATACACACTTTATTTCAAAGCACAAAAGCATCAGCTAGACTAAGGGAAAGCAAATATACTTAATTTTGGTGAAATGAAGATAAATGTGATAAATAATCTGAAAATACAGCAGCAGTCTTCAGAATTAATATAATGTGTCTCACCAGGAGTAAAATAGAAGAACTAATCCAAACTGATTCCTGAAAAGCAGTTCCCAGGCTCTCCCGTAATCAGTAGTCTAGTACCAAATTTTAAAGATTTCAAAAGTAAAATGGAAAGAAGGGAGGAGCACTCAAAGATTTATTTTGTGCTGCATATTATCCATTTAACCCATTTTCAGATCTCAATCAACCATATTACAGGAAACAAAAACACACAGAACTTAACTGATAGCATCATTTCTTTTCTCATGGTTGTCCTATTATATTTACTTCAGAAAACCTTGGCTACTTAATCTCCTAACCTCTCCAACATATAAACTCATACCCATTGCTTTCCCATCTGCCCTATCCATTTCTTACTCTATATCTAATACCCCTTCTCCTGTTATTACTGCCTTACTATACTCTACAAATCCTACTATTCACTGCTAATATTTTCCTCCAAACATGTATATAGGAGAATCCTGGGCTAACTGCCATTGGCTGATCCAGATTTACCACACCTGTAACACCTGTATTATGCACAGTAAACTCCTGGCTGGCCCACATTTACCACACCTGTAACATCTGTATTATGCATGGTATACTCCTGGCTGGCCCACATTTACCACACCTGTAACATCTTTTTGTCAAGTTTCAGACTTCATCAGAATAAAATCACATGATCATGACAAACATATATACATCACCCCACCTAACCATTGGTCAATGTAATTACATCATTTCCTCAAACAAACAGGAGGAAATGATGTAATTACATTGACCAATGGTTAGGTGAGGTAATGTATATATATGTTTGTCATGATCATGTGATTTTATTCTGATGAAGTCTGAAACTTGACAAAAAGTGCTTAAATAAACTTGGATTTTGCTGGAGGTCTGTTCTACATGCTTCTTTCATCTATTTGCTGCTTTTGAGTGGTTTTACACCTGTAACATCTGTATTATGCACAGTATACTCTTGGCTGGCCCACATTTACCACACCTGTAACAACTGCATCATGCACAGTATACTCCTGACTGGCCCACATTTAACACACCTGTAACACCTGTATTATGCACGGTATACTCCTGGCTGGCCCACATTTACCACACCTGTAACACCTGTATTATGCACAGTGAACTCCTGGCTGGCCCACATTTACCACACCTGTAACACCTGTATTATGCACAGTAAACTCCTGGCTGGCCCACATTTACCACACCTGTAACACCCATATTATGCATGGTATACTCCTGGCTGGCCCGCATTTACCACACCTGTAACACCCATATTATGCACGGTATACTCCTGGCTGGCCCACATTTACCACACCCATAACACCCATATTATGCCTGTAACACCCATATTATGCACAGTGTACTCCTGGCTGGCCCACATTTACCACACCCATAACACCCATATTATGCATGGTATACTCCTGGCTGGCCCACATTTACCTCCCCTGTAACACCCATATTTTTCATTGTAAACTCCTGATCCTACTTCTTTTTAAACATTCTTGTAAATATATGTAAATATTTTATATGTATGTCATGTTAGGCCATTATATTGTATAATGTAGCTTTACTTTTAATGGTACTTTACTGTTGTTATTATGTATATTACCCAGGCTGAGCCTGCAAATGGTCAGACGCAAACAAAATTATTAAATAAAATAAACAAATAAATAATGAAAATCCCACCAACAACAGCTGTATCTGCAAAATGGGCGTCACTTGCATGGAAATGTCTACATCGACTTTTTATATCCCTAGATTTGGCATTTAAATAACTTTCAGCAATCTTAAAATTCAAGTTTTGTATAAGCAGTTGTATTAACAGCCATAGATCTGCAACTATAGTGAGTGGAGTGCAGTCTGCTGTAAGAATAAAGAAGAAACCTTTACTCAGACAAAGCTGAGCCCAGATTAAGTTCATAGAAGATACATTAAGGACTTGCTTACCATTAATCTGTTGTTCTAGGAGTTTTTCCTGGTGACAATCTCCAAGTCGTAAAGCTGGCTACCTTCTCTGACACCTCTTTCTGTAGCCCCCCCCCCCCCATTTCTGAGCATGTTCTTTTCAACCTCAGCTGGTGCCTCACTGGTTCTGGTAGACTTAAAACATCTGGAGTAGAAATCAAAGCATCAGTTGTACCAACCTCTTGTCTTCTTAGCACAAGAAATCTGGACAAAATCTAAAGTAATGGGTGCATAAAGGCCAAAAATAAAGCCAGATTTTAAATATTGCTCTTATAAAAGTTGCTTGAATAAGATTTGCGTTAGCATGTATTTTCTGACAGATATGAAGTCTGAAACTCAAATGTGTGTCATTATTCATTAACTTCAGTCCTTAGTGATTTGCCAGAAAAACCCCAAATTTATAATGAACAAAGCAAAAATATGAGGTAAAAATCTGAACATTCTGCAGAAGTCTGGACATTTGAGAAGTATGGCTTTTATAATGTCAGCTGCAGTCAGCATTCCATGTGTGAAGTTATCTCCGGGTAAGCAGATATTTAGAATAATATGATTCTCATCAGATGGCTGTTGTGCAGATTATTGAATGTGTTGCCATTGCCATGCAAATTTGGTACCATTATTAAAATCATTAACATCTCATTGTAGTTACCTTTACTATGTGGCCAAAATATTCTTCTCAAAGATAACTGCATTGCCACAGATTTTGTTGCATTTATTCTGATAATTCTTGAACAAATAGTTTTCCCTCGATTTCCTAATACAATGTAGCCATTTCTTTTAAGTGCTCACTTTTACTCATTCATTAATTTCACATTATCCTCACTAAATGACACATCAAGCTCTTTCAACTACTTAAGTAGATGAGGATGTGAATATGTATAGCTAGGCATTTTAAGGATGTATAACTGTAATTACTGTAGATACAGTTTGGATTTGAATTGCTATGTTTACCTAATTACTAAAAAAGTACATTTTTTGTTTTTTTTGCTCACTGTACCACATGTTATTAAGTTTACATAGCAATGGAGGACAAATAAAGTCTACCGAAGCCAGATTTTAGGTAAGTTTGGCCTCCCAGGCCAAGTACACCCACAAAGCATTCTTTATCTATGTCGGCAACCTCAAAAGCAATACACAACTGTGTGCAGAGCTCATTGTAAATGGAGCCACCTATACTGAGCCAGAAGAAATAACAAACCTCCTGGCTGATATATTCAGCTCCAACTTTACCCCTCTCCCCCTCAACCTTCCCTCAGGTAATATCATCAAATATAACTCCCCCTTCTATCACTAGGGAACAGGTCTTTAATGCTCTCTCTAAGACCAAGAACACTGCATCAATGGGCCTAGACAGTATCTCAGGATGCCTTCTAAATAGCATGAAACATGACCTATCATAGCCTCTGGAATTACTATTTAATTGTAGCCTTCAAACAGGTTTAATGCCTCATGAATGGAGAAAGGCAACAGTAATCCCTCTGCCCAAAAGTGGGCCATCTACAGACCCTGGAAACTACAGACCCATATGTCTCACTAGTCTTTTAAGTGAAGCCATAGAAAGAATTATCATGGAGATGATCAACAGAGATATAGTAAACCTCCAGACACTGGAATATACCCAGTCTGGCTTTGTCAAGGGCAGATCATGCCTACTCAGCCTGGTGGACATCTTTGAGCAGGAGTCCAAAGCAATGGATGATGGCAAAATCATTCACACTGCCTACCTTGACCTAGCCAAGGCATTTGACACAGTACCCCACTCAGCATTGTTGACAAACTCAAGAGGATATGTACAAACCCGTATGTCACCCAGTGGATAGCTAACTAGCTCACAGGCAGGACCCATGAAGTTAGAACTGGGGAGTCCACCTCTACAAACAGGCCAGTCACAAGTGGAGTCCCTCAGGGATCAGTCCTTGGACCGCTTCTTTTTGGCATTTACTTCTCAGATGTCAAGGCCAATGTCAGTAGTCTCTGGCTGACCAAATTTGCAGATGATTGCAAATTAGGAGCTGTCATTGAATCTCACACTAACAAAAATGTTCTCCAGGAGGGGCTGACACAGACAAGCAACTGGTGTCAGAGCCATGGACTAAGACTTAATGCCAAGAAATGCATAATAGTATCCTTTGGGAAGTCATCCATCCCTGGAAACTATCATACTGACAACACACCCCTTAGAGTTTACCCAGTAGTCAGGGATTTAGGGACACACATAGATAGTAATCTAGCCTTTGACCATCATGTGTCTACAGTGGTGAGGAAATCATTCTATATTGCGCAACTGATAAACAAAGGTATGATATCTAAGTCCAAGAAAGCCATTGTTCCACTGTAATTGGCATTCATCCGACCTATAATTAAGTACAATGCCCCCTTTGGTATGTACCTAACCAGGCAAATCCAACAACTGGAACATCCACAGAGGTTTCTCAAGAAAAGAATACTGTCCGTAAGTAAAATTTCCTATGCAGACTGCCTCAAGGCCCTATCCCTGTATTCTATCTCCTACAGGCTTTTGAGGGGAGATCTTTGCCTGGCATACAGGGCATTGTCAGACCCCACTCTGATGGACCTCCTGCATATCTACAAAACAAATAGCATCAGAATTACCTGTTCTAAAGACTTAAACCTTGCCTTTGATACAAATAGATCCTGCTGGAGAGATAGGTATGTATCCCAGAGACTACCCCATCTATGGAACAGGCTCCCCATCCATGTGAAGCAGAGTTCCTCCTTAACCTAATTCAAGTGCAACTTGGACAATTGGATGGGAAACTGGAAGTTCATCCCTGATTTGGCACCTATGTTTCTAATGGACACAGTTAACCTGTAAATGGTTCATCTCCCAAATCCCTGCTTACACTCATGAAGGGTATCAGAACTTGTCAGAGATTTGGGATACATGGCTAGGCTTAAAAAGGCCCTTTGTGGTTGTTACCTAGTAAACACCAATGAACGATGAATATGCCAGAAATGCATAAACTTTTATGTTGGCAAGACCAATAAACAATTTAAAGTTTAAATACAATGTTAGGAAGAAAATGTTAAGAATTCAATAGCTAAATGTATCATAGAGAAAAGAATTTACATTATTTAAATTTACTCTTCTTTGTTTGTGTCTTTCAGCTTTTCCCGGTTAGGGATCGCCACAGCGGAACTCCTGTCCGCTAATGATTGGTAGTTGATTTTTACGTGCCGAGTTACCAGCCCTGATGCACAACCTTCAACGAAGGTATGCCCATTCAGGCATGTATCCACGCAGAAAACGCTCTAGCTGAGAATCGAACCGGACAGCGTCTTACTGTGAGGCGACAATACTACTGCAGCACCACCACCGCAGATATTTAAATTTCCTCTTCTACTGTTGATAAATTTCATTTTTTAGGGAGATGATTTTCTGAATTTTAATGAAAAAATGGAATATGAATATATCACTGAACTTAATCCAATTAGAACAATCATTACAGTTTGAAGAGTGGATGTCTAACACATAAATTTAGTTATATGATGACTTATTTGCCATGTGACATTACTTTTTAAATAAATACTTCCTGATTATGCCTTTAACTTGAAAATGTCCATGTGCACAAACAAGCATTTGTCTGGTTTGCATTTATGGTTCAGTAAAAGTTTGGTCCCATTTTTTATTAGAAATTTCATGAGATGATTAATGTGATGGTTCTCCATTTTATACTCAGGTATGGTGTATCCCAAGAACAGCCATCTAGATGCCTTCTCAATGCTCAGTTGTGGTATGTGACAGTAAAACACTTCCTCAATACCAAGCTTGACACCTACTCTAACAGTTTCCCAGTGTGGTACTATCTGCATGTAATATCCCTCAGGATACCTGTCTACATGGAACATCCCTCATGATAACTATCTGCATGTAATATCCCTCATGATACCTATCAACATGTAATATCCTTCATGACACCTATCTGCATGTAATATCCCTCATGATACCTATCTGCACAGAATATCCCTCATGACCCCTATCTGCATGGAACAACCCTCATGATACCTATCTGCATGTAATATCCCTCATGATACTTATAGATTAGGTTCATAGGTTCATAGATTAGTACTAAGCTAACTGCCCTTGCGAGCCATTTTAAGCCTAGCCAATTATCCCTTGTGAGACTCAAACCCTGCACCTTGTGTTTGTAAGGCAAACACCTTTAACCATTAGGCCACCCTCCCAACCCTCTGCATGGAACATATCTCATGATACCTATCTACATGGAATATTCCTCATGATACTTATCTGCAAGTACTATCCCTCATGATACCAATCTGCATAGAATATCCCCCATGATACCTATCTACATGGAACAACCCTCACGATACCTATCTGCATGTAATATCCCTCATGATACCTATCTACATGGAATATCCCTCATGATACCTATCTACATGGAGTATCCCTCATGATACCTATCTGCATGTAATATCTTTCATGATATCTATATGCATATGATATCCTTCATGATACTTATCTGCATGGAACATCCCACATGATGCCTGTCTGCTTAATACCCGTCATGATACCTATTTGCATATAATATCTTTCATGATACCTATCTGCATATAATATCCTTCATGATACGTATCTGCATGGAACATCCCTTATGATACCTGCCTGCATGTAACATCAAACATGATACCTATCTGCATGTAATATCCATCATGATACCCATCTACATGGAATATCCCTCATGATACATATCTGCATGGAGTATCCCTCATGGTACCAATCTACATGGAGTATCCTTCATGATACTTATCTGCAGAGAATAACCCTCATGATATCTGTCTACATGGAGTATCACTCAAGATACCTATCTGCATGAAATATCCCTCATGATACCTATCTGCAGATAATATCTTTCATGATACCTATCTGCATATAATGTCCTTAATAATACCTATCTGCATGGAACATCCCTCATGATATGTACCTGCATGTAAAATCTCTCATGATACCTATCTGCATTTAATATCCCTCATGATACCTCTCTGCATGTAATATCCCTCATGATACCCATCTACATGAAATATCCCTCATGATACATATCTGTATGCAATATCTTTCATGATACCTATCTGCATATAATATCCTTCATGATACCTATCTGCATGTAATATACCTCATGATACCTATCTGCATGTAATATCTCTCATGATACCTAGCTACATGGAATATCCCTGATGAAACCTATCTGCATGGAACATCCCTCATGATACCTATCTGCATGTAATATCCCTCATGATACCAATCTGCATGTAATATACCTCATGATACCTATCTATATGGAATATCCCTCATGATACCTATCCGCATGCAGTATCCCTCAAGAAACCTATCTGCATGTAATATCCCTCATGATACCTATCTGCATGTAATATCTATCATCATACTTATCAGCATATAATATCCTTCATGATAGTTATCTCCATGGAACATCCCTCATGATACCTATTTGCATGTAATATCCATCATGATACCTATCTGAATGTAATATCCATCATGATACCCATCTACATGGAATAACCCTCATGATACCTATCTGCATGGAGTATCCCTCATGGTACCAATCTACATGGAATATCCTTCATGATACCTATCTGCAGAGAATATCCCTCATGATACCTATCTACATGGAGTATCATTCATGATACCTATCTGCATGTAATATCCCTCATGATATCTATCTGCATATAATATCTTTCATGATACCTATCTGCATATAATGTCCTTCATGATACCTACCTGCATGGAACATCGCTCATGATACATATCTGCATGTAATATCTCTCATGATACCTATCTGCATGTAATATCCCTCATGATACCTATCTGCATGTAATATCCCTCATGATACCCATCTACATGGAATATCCCTCATGATACCTATCTGTATGTAATATCTTTCATGATACCTATCTGCATGTAATATCCTTCATGATACCTGTCTGCATGTAATATCCTTCATGATACCTATCTGCATGTAGTATCCCTCATGATACCTATCTGCATGTAACATCTGCCATGATACCTAGCTACATGGAATATCCCTGATAAAACCTATCTGCATGGAATATCCCTCATGATAGTTATCTGCATGGAACATCCTTCATGATACCTATCTGCATGTAATATCCCTCATGATACCTATCTGCATGTAATATCCATCATGACACCCATCTACATGGAATATCCCTCATGATACCTATCTGCATGTAATATCCATCATGATACCCATCTACATGGAATATCCCTCATGATACCTATCTGCATGGAGTATCCATCATGGTACCTATTCACATGGCATATCCTTCATGATACCTATCTGAAGAGTATATCCCTCATTATACCTATCTACATGGAGTATCACTCATGATACCTATCTGCATGTAATATCCCTCATGATACCTATCTGCAGGTAATATCTTTCATGATACCTATCTGCATATACTGACCTTCATGATACCTATCTGCATGGAACATCCCTCATGATACCTATCTGCATGTAATATCCATCATGATACCCATCTACATGGAATATCCCTCATGATACCTATGTGCACGGAGTATCCCTCATGGTACCCATCTACATGGAATATCCCTCATGATACCTATCTGTATGTAATATCTTTCATGATACCTATCTGCATATAATATCCATCATGATACCTATCTGCATGTAATATCCTTCATGGTACCTAGCTACATGGAATATCCCTGATGAAACCTATCTGCATGGAATATCCCTCATGATAGCTATCTGCATGTAATATCCCTCATGATACCTATCTGCATTTAATATCCATCATGGTACCTATCTACATGGAATATCCCTCATGCTACCTATCTACATGCAGTATTCCTCAAGAAACCTATCTGCATGTAATATCCCTCATGATACCTATCTGCGTGTAATATCTTTCATGATACCTATCAGCATATAATATCCTTCATGATAGTTATCTGCATGGAACATCCTTCATGATACCTATCTGCATGTAATATCCCTCATGATACCTATCTGCATGTAATATCCATCATGATACCCATCTACATGGAATATCCCTCATGATACCTATCTGCATGGAGTATCTGTCATGGTACCTATCTACATGGAGTATCCTTCATGATACCTATCTGAAGAGAATATCCCTCATGATACCTATCTACATGGAGTATCACTCATGATACCTATCTGCATGTAATATCCCTCATGATACCTATCTGCAGGTAATATCTTTCATGACACCTATCTGAATATACTGTCCTTCATGATACCTATCTGCATGGAACATCCCTCATGATACCTATCTGCATGTAATACCTCTCATGATACCTATCTGCATGTAATATCCCTCATGATAACTATATGCATGTAATATCCCTCATGATACCCATCTACATGGAATATCCCTCATGATACCTATCTGTATGTAATATCTTTCATGGTACCTATCTGCATATAATATCCTTCATGATACCTATAGATTCTTAGGTTCATAGATTAGTACTAAGCTAACTGCCCTTACCAGCCATTTTAAGCCTAGCCAATTATCCCTTGTGAGACTCAAACCCTGCACCTTGTGTTTGTAAGGCAAACACCTTAACCATAAGGCCACCCTCCTAACCCCTATCTGCATGTAATATCCTTCATGATACCTATCTGCATGTAATATCCCTCATGATACCTATCTGCATGTAATATCTCTCATGATACTTAGCTACATGGAATATCCCCCATGATACCTATCTGCATGGAACATCCCTCATGATACCTATCTACATGGAATATCCCTCATAGGTTCATAGGTTCATAGGTTAGTACTAAGCTAACTGCCCTTGCAAGCCATTTTAAGCTTAGCCAATTATCCCTTGTGAGAATCAAACTCTGCACCTTGTGTTTGTAAAGCAAACACCTTAACCATTAGGCCACCCTCCCAACCCTCCCAACTCATGATACCTATCTACATGTAGTATTCCTCAAGAAACTTATCTGCATGTAATATCCCTCATGATACCTATCTGCATATAATATCTTTCATGATACCAATCTGCATATAATATCATTCATGATACCTGTCTGCATATAATAGCCTTCATGATACTTATCTGCATGGAACATCCCTCACTATACCTATCTGGATGTAATATCCCTCATGATACCTATCTGCATGTAATATCCATCATGATACCCACCTACATGGAATATCCCTCATGAAACCTATCTGCATGGAGTATCCCTCATGGTACCTATCTACATGGAGTATTCTTCATGATACCCATCTGCATAGAATATCCCTCATGATACCTATCTACATGGAGTATCCCTCATGATACCTATCTGCATGTAATATGTCTCATGATACATACCTGCATGTATAATCCCCCATGATACCTATCTGCATGTAATATTCCTCATGATACCCATCTACATGAAATATCCCCCATGATACATATCTGCATGTAGTATCCCTCATGGTACTTATCTACATGGCGTATTCTTCATGATACCTATCTGCATAGAATATTCATCATGATACCTATCTACATGGAGTATCCCTCATGATACCTATCTGCATATAATATCCTTCATGATATCTGTCTGCATGTAATATCCTTCATTATACCTATCTGCATGTAATATCCCTGATGATACCTATCTAAAAGGAATATCCTTCATGATACCTATCTGCATATAATAACTTTCAAAAACATATCTGCATGGAACATCCCTCATGATAGCCATCTGCATCTAATATTCCTCATGATACCTATCTGCATGTAATATCCCTCATGATACTCATCTACATGGAATATCCCTCATGATACCTATCTGCATGAAATATCTTTCATGATTCC
Source organism: Protopterus annectens (assembly GCF_019279795.1). Taxonomy (NCBI): domain Eukaryota; kingdom Metazoa; phylum Chordata; order Ceratodontiformes; family Protopteridae; genus Protopterus; species Protopterus annectens. Next base: position 475,467,234 of record NC_056740.1, read on the forward strand.
AATCTCCATATAATATCCTTCATGATACCTATTAGCATGTAATATCCTTCATGATACTTATCTGCATGTAATATCTCTAATGATACCTATCTACATGGAAAATCCCTCATGATACCTATCTGCATGGAACATCCCTCTCATCCACATCCCAGACATTCTGCAAGTGTGACTTCATATTCTATTTAAAATGTCTGAGATGTTGTTCTGTTTTAAGAGAGAGAGCTATACCACTGGATTCACTATCCTTCCATGCAGGACTAGCTTAATCCTGCGCAGAAGTGGCTGTTTAGGAGCAGCACAGCAGTGCACCATGCATATCAATGAAGACGTGCTGCCTGAGCTCCTAAATGGACACAGAGTGTGTACGAGTGCAGGGGGCATGTCTGAGAGCAGAGCTCTCAGAATATACACACCCGTGCAATGAAAAACAGCAGTTTATGAATAATAATGAGCGAGCCCGCTCATAGGTGTTTGCATACCCCCAGCAACATCCCCCCAAGTTTACAAGAGCAATAGTTAAAACATTAAATATAAAGAAGTGTTTTTTTTATACAACAGATTAAATTTTACCGTAGGTGCATGGGTTTGCCCATCGCTTAGCTGTGCTTAATGCAGCTTAAATGGCACATGAGGATAAAAAGCAAGATACATGAAAATGAAGCAGTACAGCAATAGTGTAGTGGGCAGAGCATTCGTCTTTCGAGCAGTCATTCCCAGTTCGAGTCCCACTCCAGTAGAATTCATTTTCCATGTCAAATCCCTTTATGATCAATTTATTTTGTTGCATAACCTACTACATAACATATATTTATGAAATGGAGTACTGCATTAAATGCAGATGTGAGGTGCCATTGTCATAATGTTGAAAAGTCCACAGATAATCACAAATGCCCCATACAGTATATGTACACAGGAATCAGGGATACAAATGGAAGATAAAATGTGTAATGAATGATAAATCCATACAGTTTCCAAATCCATCACCTTCCCAAGAATCATTAGACATCACTATCTAAATTAGTGCAGTGGTAAGCGGGAGTGTGCAGTAGTAAGCAAGAGTAAGCATATTTAAGCAGTAGTAAGTGGGAGTAACTATATTTAAGCAGTAGTAAGTGAGTTTAAGCCCATTTGCGTGATGGTAAGCAATGTGCACACAGGTTAAGCAATATTGAAGCTAACTCTCTGTAAGGATATTTAAGCGGAGGTTAGCATTGCTTACCTTCACGCAAACCCAAGCAAACCCGCTTACAATTGCTTAAAGGTGCCTTAATCACTCTGTATGCATCAGCCGCTGTTCTGGCCAGTCTTGAACCCAGGACCCTTTACACTATAGTCACAGTAGTTAACCACTAAGCCATCACAGAAGTGCAGTAGATTGAGGTATCACCAAACAAATCCACACTATAGGAAATACAAATTGAACATGTGAAAGGACTCTATATACAGTTTTATATTGTATAACCTACTACATAACATAAATATATGAACTGGAGTACTGCATTAAGCCCAGATATGAGGTGTCATTGTAATAAAGTGTTGAAATCCCCTTATAACCACAAAGACCCCATACAGTGTATGTGCACATGAATCATGGATACTAAACACATATATAACATGTAGTAAATAATAAATCAATGCCAAAATGCAAATACAGTGCAAATTAAATATTAAGCAATGCTAAGTATTGCACAGCCCAGCTTAGTAGGTGTAAGCAATGTGTAGGCCAGCTAACTCAGTCTGCCCATTGGTATACCCCTTTAAGCAATGCCAACCTTAGGTAAGCAGATTTGCCCATAGCTTAGCATTTTCAATACTGTCCAATCATGGCAAAATGTAAGAAACTGGCAATATTTAAACCCAATAGGTGGGCATACATCTCATAACTGGTTGTAGCTTCCCCCTGTAGGCACTATGTCTGGAATAGGAAAGGGTGTGCACTTTCAGGCACAGCACTGGGACACCCAAGAGTCCAGAGGCATGGCAGGACTCCTTGTAAAAGACCATAACCAGAAACTGCTGCAGTGCCAGTACAAGGGTTCCCATTACAAGGCGGAAGCCTGGGATCATCTCACCCATGACGTCACCATTGCCACTGGCATACCCTGAACTGGTGAGCAGGTCAGGCATCTCTATGCTGACCCGAAGCAGAGAAAGAGGGATCTCTTGGATCAGTGGAGCCAAGAGGCTAGGAGGACTGGGGATGTCCCCACTGTGTGTAAGTATCAGTCCACTACCTGTTTAATAATTGCCAGCTCATGTATATTATGGATAGGTATGGCTAAATATTCCTCTTATGTCCTTCACAGTGGCAGGTGAGTGGGCTGCGAACCACGAAGCCCATGCCTGTAGACTGCAATGGTTGCTACGCGAGGCAGGTTAGTAATATTCTTGCATGTACTGTCATAGGAAATAAATCTAAAAGTAGTAGTAAGTTAATTGCCTGTATAAAACCTGTATTGTTTAAGGCATGTACTGCATACACCAGAGAATAGGGCAGGAAGAGTCTCATATAGGTTGTATGTAAATAAAAGCATAATAGCCTGACAATAAAGGTCTAACTGCTGGACTGCATGTGTTCACTCTGGTATCATATGGTAATGTAGAGTTGTAATCACTTAATAGTACTCTTGTATTAAGCATTGTTACCCACACTGTGCTACATAAATAAAATGTGTAGGAATGTCTGTATATGACTGTTGTAATCCCAAGAGGTCATATAGTACAACTGAGAGACTTATACAGAAAACAGTGAAAAGACAGACAAGAAAATCCAAATTGCACACTCAACTGTGACATGAAATGTTGTATTTTTTGCACATACAGCCATGGTTCGAATCCTGGGAGTGGTAGTAGGCGGTATGCAGAATCATACCCCACAATTGTACAGATATGTCCAGAATGTCCAGTAAATTGGCCCATATCTTCTGCCTATCCCCCTGTCCCCCTGGCAAATCAGTGGGATGATCCCACATGTTTAGGTAAGCAAACAATACATACAACTGATTGTTAGACATCTATAAGAACAAACCTGTCACTAGCAACTCCCCAAAATGTTATGAGAGTAATTAGCCAAGTATGTCCCATCTCCACTCCCATGTTGTCAAGCTGTGACCAGAGTGTGTACAGTAACAGAGTGAGATGTATATGCATAATACTAATGTGGAAACAGGTAATTTGTGTGGCAACATTCAGGTAGTGCTAACAAACATTGGTCCCACAGGTCTATCAGATATGAACACTGTGCCAAGAAATAAAAGACTGATATCCTGTACTGGTACTGTTTAATCTGGTATTGTATGGCATTGTTGGTGTTGCAGTTGTTCTGAATAATAAGGTATTACTCATCACTGTCACCCACACTGTACTACATAATACAACTGTCTAGGAAATCCTGTATAAGAGTGTTGTAATTACAAGGTCAGAATGTAAAACCACAGGAGAATTATAGACAGAAATCAGACAAGAGATACACAGCAATATCTATATAACACACTCAACTGTTTTGGACAGTGTTTTATGTTTTAGCAGACACAGCCATGATTCGAATCCTGGGAGTGATAGTAAGCTGTATGCAGAATCATACCACACAAGTGTACAGAAATGTCCAGAATGTCCAGTAAATTGGCCCATATCTGCCAGCTGTTACCCTGTCCCCCTGCCATATCAGTGTGCTAATTTCTGATATGTAGGCAGCATTTCATGTCATTTAACTGTCAAACATGTACATATTTGGAAAATGTAAAATAAAACAAACCTGTCATTGTACAAGTCGCTAAAGATTTAATAGGACAATAGTCGAAATATGTCCCTGTTCACCTGCATGTGGTGAAGACATGCCCAGAGTGTGTGCAATAAGAGATGGACAGGTATGTGCATAACATCAACCTGGAATCTGGGAGCATGTGTAAAACAGTTAGGTAGTGTTAACAATACCTCTACAGGTATACCAGGTAAGAGGTGTATACTGCAGGTAAAACTCAGTTCATGTATATAGTTGTCGACAGCCATACCACTGTCCAAACTAAGGCAATAGGGTAGTGTACTAATACCTGTAAGGTACAGATCACAGCATTGACTATGAAAATAATGTGAACTACAGGAATATACCAGTTGTTAATTGACATCCCCCCCCACCATATCTGCAACAATAAACTAAATATACAACTCAATCTGTATGTGCTGAATTAACTCTACTGTTGGAACATATGTCCTATTGTTTGATAATTATTTAAATTTGTTTCTATTCATGTACCATGTTGAAATACTCCCACAGTGGTGGCATGCTGCCATCAATGTACCTGCATGCTGTTGTAATGACCACTGTGATTCCATATATGCATGCGTTCTGTTTGCTATGCACCTGTTCCATATCTGGTGTTTGGGTTAATGGGAATATCTATGCATGCTGTTATACCTAATCCTCGAATGTGCTGACTATTACTAGCTCATATATGTTGATAAAATGTAAACACCATAGCATGTTTGGGAAGGCCGGTCCCAGCGGACCCACCTGTCCCACCTCAGCTGGCCATGGCACCAGGCACTAGCACATCTGGGGCCCAACCCGGGACCTCCTCATCCATTGGTCCTGCACCACCTTCGAGTGGAACCACCTCAGGGGATGGGGCTCACCCCCCCTGGGAGCAGGCGTGGACAGGAACCTGTCACCCGTCGCCAGGTCCGGGTTGTGGTGAATAGTGAGCTCCGCAGGGAGGTTGGAGGTCTGCTATGCCAGCTTGAGGGCTATGTGTTGCAACCATAGGGTTGGCCTGGCTTTCCTACTCAGCCCCCAGCACAGCCACCTTTGGGGCTGTGAAGGTGCAGTGATGGCTGCCCATGGGTGGGGACCTCAGTCCCAATGTTTCCACTAGGGGGCTCATGGGCTTCCAATTTCCAAACACCCTTCCCTATCAAGGTGTTTACCCCCTACATGTGTCATATACCATGTGTCTTGTTTATCTTGTCTGTTAACCTACCCAACCTACCTCCCCAAATATACCTACTATCCCTCTCCAACATCCCACTCTCACCTGAAAAAAAAAAGGGACAATCTGTTCCCAAAAAAAATCTCGCCCCATACAAAGCTGCCCATTTTGCACACATATCCACTGGACACATGTAAACTGGTCTAATTGGCTTAACAACATATTATTGCTCCCCTCACCCCTGTCTCAGAGGTATGAGTGTCCAAATCTATCTCCAAAGTCAGTGTATATGTGCAGCTGTTGCTGTAGAAGAAATGGGCAGCTATGGACCTTCCCCACATCCTTCCTGCACATCCCTAGCTATATTCCAAAATGTCTTTCCCTCTTTGTGTCTCTTTTTCACCACTTTTCTATCAACCCTTTTCATTTCTTTTAAAGTAATTAGCGTGGGGGTAAGTGGGAGTAAGCACTTTTAAGCAGCAGTAAGCGGGTTTAAGCTTGTTTGCGTGGGAGCAAGCAATGCCTACACAAGTTAAGCAATTGAGAAGCTAAATCAGTATAAGAAACTGTAACCAGAAGTTAGCACTGCTTAGTTCCATGCAAAGCAATGCAAACCCACTTACAACTGCTTAAAAGTGCCTTAATCACTCTGTATCCAATGACCCAGCAACAAAATAAACAGCTTCTGCACGGATCAGACCCAGGACCCTGCACACCATAGCAAAAGTGATTTACCACTAAGCGATGTTAGATATAAATAACACTAATGTTTTCACAAACATATCATCTAGCACAGTCATTCAACAGTACAGGAAATGTATTTAAACATGTAGATGTATTTAGTTATTTATGCATTTATTTATTTTACATTTGTTAACCGTGTTAGTCTGACAGAGCTTTTGGCTCATTTTCAACAGAGACCCGGGGAGAAAAGCTCCTCAGTGAATAAAATGTAACACAGTTCCATTACAGCCAGCAAAAAAGTTACTATCAGGTTACAAAAGCATGTATGTGTATATATATATATTTCTATCTAAATATATATATATATATATATATATATATATATATATATATATATATACATATGCATACATCTATAGATATATATGTCTACATATATATATATATATATATATATAGAGAGAGAGAGAGAGAGAGTGAGAGAGAGCAATATATATATATATATATATATATATATATATATATATATATATATGTGTGTGTGTGTGTATATATATATATATATATATATATATATATATATATATATATATATATATATATATATATATGTATATACAGATATATATCTATAGATATAAAATAGAACATAACAAATACATTTATGACCACAGGCACTGTTAATGGGGGTGAGGGTGCCCAAGCTACATATGTCTTGTACGTATTGATATTACACCCCCAACAGCCAAACACGTCTGCCCTGCAGTACAATACCAACTGTTGCAAGTCCCATAAACAGGACCCAACACAACATGGGCAAAAAATGTTAACAGTAATCCATTCCACCTGTATGATGTCAGGCTGGTATCAATAACATATCATGCAGTACAGTCTGGCTACCATAGCAAATGTACAATGTGGAAGCAATAAACATTTCTAAGATACATATACACAGACACATTTATATATATATATATATATATATATATATATATATATATATATATATATATATATATATATATATATATATATATATATATGTAACTACACATACACACACAGAGATATGTATAGGAAGATACATATTTAGAGGGTGCACACCATACAGAACAGCCAGTATTCCTACAGTTGCCATCTTATCAAATGGACACTGTATGAGTCACCCATACAAAAGACAATTGTTGTCTGAATCATATACTGACAGAGAGGTCAAAGGATATAACACCACACACAGGTTTGCATGCATGAGAAAGCTTTATTTGTGTACTATTTCAGTTGTATATACCATGTCATATAGCTGTTTGGACTTTGAAATACATATAACAGATTAATGTAACTCCCAAACAGACCATTTAATACAGCATTCAGGAAAGCATAACATATGTTGCTGTCCAGGCCAAGGCCTTCAAGTAGTACAATAGTAAAGACAGACTGGGCCACAGGATAACAATCAGTCAACAGTAAGTAATGCAGATGTATAGTCCAGCAGCCTCTAACTGCACTCTGTACACAATCCCTAGGGGGAAAAGACTTTAGCTGACACAATGGGATGCATCTGTTACATAACAAGGCATAACTGAAACCATCACAATCACACTGACAAACAGAACAGTCTCTATGGCAGGAAGCAGTAGGCCAGCATTTTCCCAAGGTGAATTGTTTGGTAATGTACATCCAGATACCTTAAAACAGCTTACCCCTGATACCCCCACATGTTGTAACAGCCTAGGTTAGTTATGGTGCATCCCCTCCAGACTCAATAGTACAAGGCCATATACCACTGTTACATACACTGGCCTCTGGATTGCATAAGGGCACACATGCATTGTGTAGATGAAGCCCACATATATATGGACCCAACCCCACAATATGTGGGGGGGGCCACAACAGCAGTGGAATGTTGGCAGGAATGGCAGCATGACATACTCACAGCCCACTACATAACAACCTCTGACAGCATGTCATATGTGCAAAGCCTGGTATGTAGGTGGAGGACAGAGGCTGGAACACAGGCCCATATATGTAAAACTGTTGTCATACACTAAGCAAGTCACTGGTGTTACAGGATAGTCTGCAACATGCCCTTAGTCAGGAATATGAAGTTAGAAACAGAAATCGATGCAGCCATGTACTGATAGCACTCAACACACACACTGCCAGTGATATATCTGACACAAGACCTGTGTGGTGGGCAGACAAAACAAAATAGGCACACCTATGGCCATCAAGAGGACAGGCCCACAGTTGAGAGCTATGCAGACAGACTGCATTCCATGTTAAACTAATATGTACACACAGACCCTGTAACACTGGTGCTATACAATTCATACAACAACACTACTCACACTCTGTCTGTAGTTCTGGAACCTCACACAAATATGTAGCTGACCTGAGTGTGCAAGTTCTCTTGTAAGAGGTATTGCAACTGGCTGGCTGTAACACTGCTGCCTATACACAGGAAGGATGTCCACCATACAGGAAAGGTAAAGGGACCACTCCCACATGATGTAGGGATTTATAGTAGTGGGTTGCCATGAATGTGGTAATTGGAAGTACTACACAGCAAGCTGCATGCATGTAGCAAGTGGAAGACACTGATTGGTGCAGAGGCCATCACCTGATCATGTGCATCACCTACAAAAGCCATGCTGCAATCTATTCCAAGTAGCTCAATCCATTTACTGGAGAGAGAGAGAGAGAGAGAGAGAGACAGAGAGAGAGAGAGAGAGAAAAACCAAAACCGAAACAGAAACAGAAACAATCAAACAAACAATCCTAGAAAGAAAGCAGACTAAAGCCAAAGAGATAAAAAAATAGTCTTACATGGAAACCATCCAAAGCAGACCTCACTCCCTCAACAGGTACGTGAAGTATATATGCATGTAATTCACAGTAGTATTTGGTCCATAATACTAGGATAGATGATGTGGAATAATATATATGTGCCATCAGGTGTTGTTGTAATGATGTTCAGCTGAACAACTGCTATGGACAATAGAGTCTGTCCCTGTGGGTAGTGGGCCATACCTGTCAGCTGTGCAGAGCAGCACTGGCTGATAAGATGTAAGCCATCGTAGTGTGTGTTGTGTAATGGGAAGTATGTATATTACATGGCCAATAGCTGGTGGTGGAAGTAATGCCATAATGATGGACACGTGGGTTCCAGAGCCCACCACTTGCGGGACACTTAGGTTAACATGTATTGTAGCAAGCTGAAATGCCATAGGTGTGTAATAGGCTTACCTGCAATCTGGCCCTATATATATCCCCTTAATGTTAGGCTGTATCCATATGTGGCACCTGTATGTGTTGTAGCAAGGCAAAACAATGCAGCTGTGCAGGAAGGATTGTTAGAGATTGTAGAATTGATGTCTGAATGTACCCCATATATATATTATATATAGGTATGTATATGTGTATGTATATATATATATATATATATATATATATATATATATATATATATATATATATAGATCCAATTTGTAATCCCAAAATACTGAAATCCCGAATTTCAGTATTGCGGACTTACAAAGCCGAAAACACTAAATACCGAAACCCTATAACCACAAAATTTAAAATCTGGAATATAGAATACACATATAGCACACACATACACATACACACAACTTCCCCCCACAATCAAAAAGATAATCCTACATTACAGATAAGTAGGGGGGAAGTCCCCCCTGCACCCCCCCATGTGAGGGGCTGCGCCCCCCACATCCCCCCTACTTAAATATTCTAACTCCGAGATATCACAAACAGACACACAAAGTAAACTTACACCCATACATTTCACAGTCCCTCACACACACAGATGACAGTCACAACACACACTAACACACACTAAAGCCCCTAACGAACGCACATACACATACATACTTACCTAAACTTCCACCCATCCATTCACACACCGCACCACTAGAAGTGTGAAATTCAACATCTCCAAGCTTCGGGGTTTTGAATTTCATGCTTCTGTGCTTTCTTGATTCAGGTATGTAATTTCAAAATACTGAAATTCAGGATTTCAGTATTTTGAAATTACAAAGTGGAACTATATATATATATATATATATATATATATATATATATATATATATATATATATATATATATATATATATATATATATATATATACCTGTATGTCTACAGATATACAGACACCCATATGTAGACATATATATATATATATATATATATATATATATATATATATATATAATATATCTACACATATATATATATATATATATATATATATATATATATATATATATATATGTCTACATATATACAAACATATATACAAACACACAAAAACATATGTGTTTAAGTACATGTCCCCTATGTTACCACCACAGTGCTGCATGCTATGTGTGAGGGAACATCACACATAGCAAAACACACAGATCTATACAGCTGTAAGTGCGTGCAACATGGACAGTTATGTCACATGTGAACCCATTGTTGGGACCACAATGCCCTTATCTGTGAAGTAGGGAATGGGAATATGGGGAAGGATAGCAGGTATATTTGTGGAGGTGGTTCAGGTTGGTAGATATAGATGAAAGCATACAGGGGTGGTATATGACATATGTGGTGGGTAAACATCCTGAATGGTGTGTGTGGTCTGCGATGTGGAAGCCCTATGAGCCTCCATATGGAAACAATGGGAACAAGGCCCCCACCCATTGCTAGTCACAACAGCAGTTTCACAGCCCTGAAGGTGCCTGGTCTAGAGGCTGAGCAGGAGGAACATGTGGACCCTGTGATTGTGTACTGAGGGCCTAAAGGTGCTGTAGCACATCCCACAAGTTTCTGTGGAGCCCCCTATGGAACAGACCCTGGACCTGACCTCGGGTGACAGGATCATGTCTGTGTGTGCCCCCAGGGGGGGAACACCATCCCCTGAGGTGGTTCCACCTGAAGGTAATGCTGGACCTGTAGATGAGGAGGCCACAGGGTGGGTCCCACATGTGATATGACCTGGTAACATGGCCAGATGAGGTAGGAGAGGTGGTTCTGCTGGCAACTATTCCCTAAACATGCTATTGTGTCACTGTTATTGAACATATGTGGGTAGTAATAGTCCACACAATCCCAGACCATGTCCAACAGCATGCATAGATATTCCCAATAACACAGAATGACAGATGTGCAGCAATCACATAGCAAGCATACCACATGCATATATGGAACCATAGTAGCCCTGACAATGGCATGCAGGTGAAACAGTCCATAACAGGCCAGCAGTGATAGTGTCCCCACAGGGAACATGGCTACAAACACATAGCACAAAGCATGGTACAATATAATATATGTCCCAATGGTAGGTAAGCTGTAGCCATACCTATTGAGTTGTGTGAACAATTTGTTGTTGCTGATATGGTGGGGGGAGACAGAGATGTGTATTAAGAACTATGGTAACCTTGCTATATGAGTTGCTCAGACCTGTTTCCATCTTTATGTCTTTCAGGCAAGATGTCCCACAGCCGGTTACCAGTGTATTCAACAGCAGAAAATGAGGTCATTCTTAACAAACTGATACAGCACTATCCGGTTCTCTTTGGCAGGACAGCCCATGAGCAGCAGGAGCCAACTGCTGTGTGGAAAAATCTAGTCCACAGGGTCAATGATGTCAGCCTGCATAACCGCAGTTATGAGCAGGTCTGGCATCATTGTAGTGACCTGCTTCACAATGCTCGTTGGAGTGCTGCTGCTGTCCTGGAGAATCACCTCGCAATGGGGGGGGTCATGCCATCCATCCCCCCCGACGTGTGTTGAGGAGCTCCTCGCCAGCCTCGTGGCACTTGCCCACCCACACACGCAACAACTGGCGGAGACCATTGTGGAGGTGGGTGCTACCCACACACTGGCTGAGGTGCATGCAGATAAGGCCACAGGGCACATCAGTAGAACACTGTTGCGTATGCATCCACATCTGTACAGGTAGATCATGCATACACTCTACACTTACATGGTTTCAGAGCTACTTAACTGGAAGACAGCAAGCAGTACTTTGGTAACAAAGTCTATCTCCTTTGCTACCAGTCACCCTAGGAGTCCCCCAAGGATCTATTCTTGGCCCCCTGCTTTTCTCCATATTTACTAACATGCTCTGTACTGTGGCCTCCTCTGCCACAATTATTCAATATGCTGATGACTCTACAGTATTGTGTGCTGCCAGTACCCTTCCTGAACTGCAGGTGCTCACTCAATCATCCTTCCTCAAAATAGAGTCCTGGCTAATAAATTCTTGCTTATTATTAAACCCCAACAAGACAAAGCTCATGCTATTCCATTCTAACAAAGCTACTATAAACACAGAATTTTTTCAGATAGTATCCAGAAATAACACTACTATCACTCCCTCTCCACATACCAAACTACTAGGGGTCGAAATTCACACTAATATGAGATTTGACATCCATATCTTTCAATCAATTAAGAAAGTACACAAAAAACTAGGTACACTATATAGGAACCGGCAATATCTCACAAATAACACAAAAATAGCTATTGCCCAAACTCATTTGACCTCAACTCTTTTATATGCATCACCTGTATTTATTAACCTCAGGAAAACCGAGCTGGTAAAACTGGAGGCCTTTTAAAATAAAATAGCTAGATATGCAGCAAACTCTACCATGAGATCACACCATTGCTTTGCCCTAAGGAAACTACACTGGTTAGAACTTCCCCATCTCCTACACTTGTCTCAGCTAAACATGGTTTACAAAATCATCTATCTTTCTGCAAAAACTCCATCATTAAATGACTTGCTAGAGCCCTATTCATGTGGCAGAATGCTGTGATCAAACAATAAGCACCTCATACAAATCTCAACAGCACACAATCATGCTGGAGAGTTCACCTACTCTCATTATATTGCTAAGATTTGGAACTCTATACCTAGTTACATCACATCTAGCACTACGTTATCTAAATTTAAACAAACACTAAAAACCCACCTTGCCCCTAAATGGCTCTTGCTCTGCCCCAGACTAAAAATCCTACAATCTCTTAACTCTACATACAACCTTCTTTTTTGTAATATTTCTTCGCTTTTACATTTACTTTAGACATCTTTTCTTTCTGTTTTTTTTTATTTGCAATCTTCCTTCGCTTTTATCTTTACTTTAGACATATTTTCCTTCTGTTTTTTTTTATTTGTGATCTTCCTTCGCTTTTATCTTTACTTTAGACATTTTTTCTTTCTTTTTTATTTGTAATCTTTCTTCGCTTTTATCTTTACTTTTGACATCTTTTCTTTCTGTTTTTTAATTTGTAATCTTCCTTCACTTTTATCTTTACTTTAGACATCTTTTCTTTCTGTTTTTTTTTAATTTGTAATTTTCCTTCGCTTTTATCTTTACTTTAGACATCTTTTCTTTCTGTTTTTTTTTTTAATGTGTAATCTTCCTTCGCTTTTATCTTTACTTTAGACATCTTTTCTTTCTTTTCTTTCTTTGTTCTTTGTGGAGCTTTTCTCCTCGGGCCTCTGCTGAAAATGGACATTCCATCCTGTCAGACTTTCCCAGTAATCAAATGTAAAAATAAAAGTAATAAAAATATGTGAGATGACATATATATAGCCTGTTGCTGCGTAGTAGTAATAAACAGATGTGCATAAGCTGTAGTATGGTGGACTTGTACTGTTGATGTATTGTAATGCTGCACCCACCCTGTAGCAATGCCACATCTGTGGCCACTGACATCACATCTCTCACACATTTATGTAGGTCCTTCTGGTATACCACCAAGGCAGCATGTAGCTGGTGAATGTGGTTCATGTTCATGCTTGCCAATACACCGATCATGTAATGGCTATGGTATATTCCATGCACACATCTAACACACCTACCCATAATGCATGCCATACATGTTCACATATTGTTGCTGTTAACTGCACTGCATCACAGTGGTGACCATGATGGTGTATCTGAAGGGTATGTCAGACACCTGCAAGATAACTAACATCCTGTCATTGCAAAATGTGTCCACAGAGATGAATATAATGCTGGGACACATGGTCTACAGTAGGGACATGTGTGAAACATCACCCTTATACAGTGCTACAACAGTGTATATACCAGTATTACAATGGTAACTGTTACAGATCTACACTATGGCATATCATAATACTGTGGTCCACAACCCTTAAAACCTGCAATGTGGTCCCAACATGAACAATGAGTGTGTAATACAGAACTGTAGGTTAGGGCAGCAAATATGGGGAATACATACCTTCACAAACACTGGAAGCATATGTGTGGGCACACTCCAGATAAAATATAGTGGAAGCAGCTGCTGAGGTACTGTCTGCATGCATTTATCATGGAAATGCACCGTTCATTAAGTATATGTCCCCAATGTCACACCAAGTAGTGGTTAACTGTCCAAGACATTTGACCATCAAATGTGCACACTTACCTGCAACAGAAGCAGGCATGGTTTGCACACATCTTACATGACATGGCATGGGCCCCATACCCAACAAGTAGCACCCATGAGCTGCACATGTAGCCATACCTCGCCATTGCATATGCCATGGCAAACAGTGCAAACAGTTATATATGTGGCAAGGTTGTATGGGGCAGGAATGATGTAGGAAATAAACAGATGGCTACCCATGACAAATGCTGTCACATGTAGCAAACTGGTCATGTGGGCTGCCCACTAACATGCCACAACACTGAGGGGGGTAGCAGGAATGTCCAGCAAGTACTGACTGTGTGGTATCTGTGTCAGCAATTGCCTGGACTCTGCAAGCGCATGGCCTATCAGTTAGGGTAAACAGATGTGACAGTTGTACCGCAGGAAACATCAGCCAGGCCTCTCTATGGGTAGTGTATGCATAACAGAAGAGGTCTCCAACAGTCATGTGTTGCAATGTGTACTGGTGTACCATGACCATGTTGGAAACCTACAGACAGTATTATGTAAGATAGAGGTGTTGCACAACCAATGCCTCACGCCACCTCAGGCCCAACATCCCCATCTGTACTGTGCCAGTGCCAGTGTACATCTGTATGTTTGCCAGTCATTAGCTGGGACTAGGCTGTTACACGTGGTGCTCAGTGTTTGGGACACTGCAAACTGACACACATGTGTAGGCCATAGTTGCCAAGTATCTGCCAAAAGGCTGAAGGTGGGAAGGGTGTGTCATCATGACACACCAGTGCACTGCAGCAGGGATCCTAAGGATGCTAAGAATGTCTGTATCTGCACACAGTCAGGTTCAGGAACTGCGACAGCCATAACTCTACCCCCACAGAAATAGTGACGGCAGTGTGTGAAATCCAAGGGATGTGCACATGAGTAGACCTTGCAATCATGCAAATTAGGGGGACATGTGTAGGGCAGACTGACCATATACTGGCAAATGCAGGTGGCCCATGCTTGTATACCCCTGCCAGGAACAGTGACTGCTGTAGTACACATAACAATAGGTGCAAAAACCATTATGATAAGAGCATGCACACATATGCACCCACAAAGTGTATGCATCATGGTCAGCATCAGCACAACTAACACATTTAGACACTGCATGTGAATGTACAGGACATATGTCACATATCAGGCTCATGTAATGTTGATATATGTGGTGATGTGGTCTCATGTCATATCAAGGAAGAGTGCGTCATATCATTAAGGGTGTGCACACTCCCCATAGCCATGGTAAGGTTTAATGGTTGTCAGTGTAATAGTATCATATTGGTCATACATGCACCACTGATGTTGAGATCTGTAAACCAGACATCAGGCATTCACAAATGACATCTATCCACATATCATCCCAGGTATGTGTCACTCAAACACATAGGGGCTGTGAGCATTAGAGCAGACATAACTGATGCAGTAATACACATCCAGCAATGGTTTGTACACCTGTGAGGTTTGGTGCACAGTACATGGCAGGGTGCAGAACAGCTGCACAGCAACAGCAATACTGTGTA
Organism: Protopterus annectens; assembly: GCF_019279795.1. NCBI lineage: Eukaryota > Metazoa > Chordata > Ceratodontiformes > Protopteridae > Protopterus > Protopterus annectens. The sequence goes on from NC_056740.1 coordinate 475,482,810, forward strand.
CATGGGTGCAGTGCTTTCCAGGTCGAGGGGCATCACCTACTAGCACAGCCCATGCATCACACACATGTATACTGTTGCTAGCATGGATGGACTATAGCTGCACTGCATGCTGTTGAGTACCATATGTTATGCATGTTGACAGATGGGTAATGGTAGGACTGTGTGTACTATCTTTGTGCAACCTCACCTGTAAGTGTGTGTGTGTGTGTGTGTGTGTGTGTGTGTGTGTGTGTGTGTGTGTGTGTGTGGGTGGGTGGTTATTTTGTCTGTAAGTGCAATCCGGTGGAGTGGAGGGGGTTGATGCATGTAGGATGTGTGTGTGCATGTGTGTGTGTGTGTGTGTGTGTGTTTGTGTGGGTGTCCATGTATGCAGATGTGTGATTGTGGGGTTGTTCATATGGCAGTACTTCCCTTTGGAATCATATAGTACATAAATATGGACTGACACATGAGACACCAGGAATACTTGTCTAATATGTAATCACAGGACAGCTAATAGTATAATAAGGTCTGTAGCATGGAACATGCATTGGGAGGGAAACTAGACACCAGGTATGCCCTTAATATTGCAAACAGCAGAAAGGTGAATGACTACCCACATATGCAGCACTACAGATGCATTAGAGAATTACTAGACAACACCAGGGAGTGTATCCATATATTAGTGTTGTCCACATGATAAGTTTATTGAGCAACAGATCTGGCATGTACTGAGCAATAGTTACATATGACACTCCAGTGCATAACATTATGGAGTGAATGTAGTAGCCCTTATCATATGGGGGCCATGCTCACAATGTCCGGACATACCCAGGGTGAACACTGGATGACAGCAGTGAGGCCATGTAAAACTTACTCCACTCAAGTCAAGGAGATAATGGAGTAACAGGTCTTGTGTTGTGATCACTCATCTAGGTATTTAGAGAAATGACACATTAATGAGTGGTATTAATGAGTGTATGTTACCAAGTGTGATGCAGGATGGGGAACCTATGTGAATAAACATGGGACTGTCTTTAAATTCAGGGACAGGTAGGTATTATGGTGGAATTTCAGTGTATGTGTGTGTGTGTGTGTGTGTGTGTGTGTGTGTGTGTGTGTGTGTGTGTACTGTTATGTAATGCTGTACAGGTCTTAAAGTGTGTTTCTTGTTTCCCCCACAGGTGGCGAGGTGGGTCAGGGTCCTACCTGCAAGCAATCTGATGCTGGTGTCCATACATACACTGAAGATAATGATAGGACTGTTGAGGCACAGGAGGGGTTGTCAGAGGCTGAAACTGCACCATTGTTTGACATCCCCCTCTTAGCCACCCCAACTTCGCACACAGTTACAGTGCCTGTACATACCCCATCACCAGTGACCATAGCAGAGGGACAGTTGGTGGTTGGTGCAGTGCACAGGAGAGTGTGGTATCTATGCCTACTGTGTCTGGTCACAGCAGGCATTGCCAGATGTCTGGCAGAGCACCACATAGGTAGATGTACCAGGGTGCTCATGGTAGGCCCGCTGATCATCATGCCCTTGGCAGAAGTGCCACAACTGGTACCACAAGGCGCATGTTTCAGACTGTCTTGGGAGTGCAGGCACGTATGGAACTGTAAACCAGAGAGGGCCTGAGGCTGCAGACGGCTGCTCTTTCATCTGTAAGCAACAACTTCCATGAACTTGCTGGTGCCCTCTGTAATTATACCAAGGTCATGGATATTCGGTTGGGTGAAATGGTGGGCCTCATCAACAGTGGTTTGTCCATACTTGAACATATGGTGGGAGTGGGGTGATGACCGCGTGGATGTAGGCCAGCAACACCAACAGCTGCCGGTCGATGTGGATGTGTTAGGACACCAAGACACTCCCATAGTGGCAGTACCAGCCCCAGCACTGCAGGGGGGGCATTATGCACACCACACCACAGCAGGCCATGTGCATGTGGCCCTAGCCAGTCCCAGGAGGGACATGTTTCCAGTAAACATCTGTCATCATTAGGGGAGAGTAGCACATCAAGGCCTGTACCTGGACATGCCCATGGAACCCCTGGCAGGCACAGTCCGCATGTCCATGGCTGGAGGTGGTGAACTGCACACCCTGCCAGGTATGGTCTGCAGCTTTCAAGAAACACCTTTATAGGGCAGCCACATGGCAGAAGTGTGTGCATGCATACCCACACACTATACAAACACACCTAGGGCAACCCCATACCTACACACACCACATCACCACACCCATTTCAACGAATTACACCCCTCACCCACTCACATGGTGTTAAATGTATGGCCCACCCTTGGTCTCTGGCAAACCAACACACCCTGTGCTTATGATGATACCTGTGCCACATCCCTGTCATCCATAACATTGATGCAGGGACAGGCTAATATGGTTCTGATGCACACAGTGACTGTACTACAGTGTACCAATGCATTGCTGTGTAACATGTTGTCTGGAGTAATGTTTAATGCATACATGTCAGGTAGTGTAGCTGTTCAGCCATGATGCATTATAGCTGTTAGTAACACTGAGTGATTGTGGTCTCCATAATGTTATCCATTTGTGTTGTAGGTGTACATGTGTCAGCAGGAGGATGGTCGGCAGTCATATTCCACAAGGGGTATGGCACTATGGTGACACCATGGCTGTGACATATCCTGGGTAGAGTTGAACACGTCACAGGTTTGTATAACAGTTACTGCCTATGCCACATGGATAGTTGACCCACTGGGACATGTATAATCAGCAACCTGATGTAGATCCATCCACATACACACACTCTTACTTGGCAACACTGGGACTAGACCCCTACATAGGTATGTAGTGCTACTGAAGTGTGTGGCTTTCATTGCACACACCACACAGTGTTTAGGATGAGGTGTGTTCCAGGTTACATGTTACATGCAGAACATCCCCAGACATGTACAGTATGGTAATGGGGGATGTAATGGTTGTATATGGACAATACATAGTGTGACATACCATCATAAACACATTTACAGACACATAACAGGCAGGCACACATCTGAGGGACCTTGGCCTATCTGTGCTAACTAACTTGTCAGTGTGTCCAATGTGTTAAAGGTAGGCTGCACACAGCGCATGCATAACTGGACTGGATTGTGGTATCAGTTACCTGTATGGTTGATGGTGACAGTGGTCACCATACAGTGGTACATGGAACATGTACCAGGTGTACCATGGTGTAATGACAGTGTACACAGCACCCAACAGCCCTTGTTTTGCCCAGCAACAAAATAAACAGCCCTTGCAGGACTTGAACCCTGGACCCTGTACACTATAGTCACAACAGTTAACCACTACGCCATGAGAGCTGTGAAGGCAGCTGTTGTTTTTCCAATATATCTGTCAGTACACATATTGAATAGTATTGAACAATTGCTTTGACTTCCACAATTATGTAGTACTTGTTAGTGATATTACTGTTGCATCACATATGTTGTTATGTCTAAATATACACATATCAGATACATACGGTGTGATACATCTGGGAAGGTATACACAACTGTAATGTTTACACATGACAAGGATATGGATATGTACATATACATATACATATGTAGATATATGCCTACATGTATTTTTTTGTTTGTTCTCTCCACTGTAACTGTTGATGTGCTGCATACCACTGTAAGAACATGTCTTTTGTAATTTGTGTGTATACTGATCATGTCTAAATAACTAAATGTATCTGTAATTTTCTATGTGGAGCTTTTCTCCCCGGGCCTCTGCTGAAAAATGGCCTTTTTAGCTCAGTCAGACACCACCAGTTAACAAATGTAAAATAAATAAATAAATGTACATACACACATATATTCATATATATGTATTTTTACACATCTGTATAGTGCATCATATATATGACCATTTTTAGATCTCTCTGTATATATATATATATATATATATATATATGCACATCCTGTGTCTACAGATATACATATTTATGTCAATATATATGTAGATATCTATAACTATATGTGCATATATAGTGGATGTCATGTATGTATTGCAGGTATATATGTAGACTGTTGCTACTGTAACAGGGGTTGTCTTAACAGACATATATGTGTGGGAGGTCACATCTGCTTTTGACATGTACACCAGTGGTTACTGACAGACATCCTAAGGACATCATAGTACAGTACCACTGTTATCACAGTAATAATCCTGTGGACTACAGCAGAGATTTGACAAATATATGTGGACAGTCTGGCACTCTGTAGTCAGTCCAGAGCTGTACACAGATCCCCTCAGTGCGAGACATGTGGACTACGCCTGACAATGTGGATGTTAACAACCATGTACATGGGTATATCACGTAAATACTGGACTACATATGCCCACATAGTTTATGTATTAACACACGCCAGTCTGTCCTGACACATAATACCTAGTGGTGCAGAGCTCACATGGCCACATACTATGCAGTAGTTAGTGACATACATTTTTACAAAATCCCACTGCTTTGTCAGAAATTCACAACAGTTATGGTGGCCTGGCAACAGTATGTCTTGCAAATAACTGGACATAACAGCACACTGGGTAATTACACTAAGCGGCTAGGCATGCAACAAACCACTGTGCAAACTATAGGCAGACTGCCACAACAATGGACTACATTTTGTATGGGGGAATACACATGTACCTGGAAATATAGCAGGCTCTACACGCATGACACAGCACAGAGTAACAGACACCTGTGAGAAAGTGTATACCCACAACCAATGTAAACACAGCCACAGCCACATATGGCTTAATATGACACTATATGGACTGTCTGATAAACACCATCCTCATATGTGCCACTCACACACTAACCCTACATAACCTGGGTCATGACACAGTGTGGTCCAATGCCTGTCTGTGATATGGGACACGTGTGTGTTTGGCCCTATAGATATGTGAGTCAATAGGGTACCATACACTGGAGCAGCATGTAACATCAGATAGAACAGGACCAAGAACAATGGCATCTACCACAGTCTGTGCACAGGCCAAGGTACATATGCGCAATACACATACTATCAACAATCACCATAAGTACACAGACCCCAGTACTGTATACACAACTGCAGAATGCCCAGGTTATGTCCTCAGAAATAACCCCTACTATACATAACATGTCTAGCAGTCTGATATCTGACTGGTTTGTTATCAGGTATGATGTCAATAAATAATGGTGTACAGAACATATGCACCTTTTACTGCATGACATATGTATAAAGGTTGACAGACTTGTGGCTGGAGCCACAAACACTGGACCAATATTGGCATGTTGCTGTGATACCCTCATACATTTACTGTCACACCAGAGTTTGTTGTGACATATGTCCCATAAGGGATATGAAGTCAGTAACTCTCATGGCTGTCACCATGTACTGACTGCAATCCTCAGACTATGCTTCTGCAGTTCTAAGATAGGTGTTCTGTGAGTAACACAAGCAACATGACTCCACACACTGCTCAGTCTGCAGATAACCCTACAGGTGGGAGTTTCCTCAAACACATAACACTGTCATGGCAGGTGTGAAATCCTGTAGACTAGCCATATTCACACACAACCTGTTAAACCAACATTACTCAAAATGCAGAAGACCAGCACTTACATTCTGTAGTCATGTCTGGCACATCCCCCTTTTGTTTGTTGGCCTGTATCCACAGTGTATGTTGTTAGAGGCAAATCCCAATACCATCTGTGATGTTGTTTGCCAAACGCCAAATTCAGGTCATGCTCACAGTGAATAAAAAGGCCCAATACTCACATGATGTTCCTAGATATTGGAGTGTGTTTCCATGCAATTGGCTATGGGAATGTTACCAAAGCTGTTTCACATGCAATCAGCTAGAGGGAAACTGCAATTCATGCAGAGGCCATCAGCTGATCATGAGCATCACTTACGAAATGCAAGCTGCTGCCTAAGCAAAGCAGGTGTACTTCTCCACATCTACCAGAGAGGGAGTGAGAGAGACAGACAGAGACAAAGTAGGTGAGGGAGGGGGTGGGAGAGTAAAAGCTAATCATGTTTGTGTCACACACTTGCCAGTATGGGGTTTTAAAGCCTGACTATGTATTGCTCATAGGTTCATAGGTTCATAGGTAGGTACTAGGGTATTGGCCCTAGGGCCTATACAAGCCTAGCCAAAAAGGTACCTTGGCTTTCGCCACCCAAAAAAATTATTTTCCTGTGCCCCTGTCAAGCAGAACCACAGAAGTGATCCCTGGGATGAATTTCCTATTACCCATCCAATCATCAAGATTTTTCTTGAATAATGTTAATGAGGAGCTCTGTTTGACAAAGATAGGTAGTCTGTTCCAGAGTATGGAAAGTCTCTGGGACAGGAATCTATCCCTCCAGCATGTTCTGTTTATTGTTGTGACAAGGTTTAGGTCCCTAGAGCGTGTACCTCAGAGGAATTGGGATTTCTTTAAGTGGACCATGTCCAACAGCTCTGGGTTTGACATAGCTTTGTATGTTAGGCAGAGATCGCCTCTGGGTAGGCGATATGCGACGGAGTAAAGCTGGAGTTATTTAAGATGGTCTGCGTAAGGCATCTGTTTGAGGCCAGTAATCCTCTTTGTGAGGTATTTTTGCAGCCTTTCCAGTTGTTGTAGATGTCTTACATACCAAAAGCGGCGTTGTACTCTATAATGGGTCTAATGAGTGATGAGTAGAGGGGAACAATGTCCTCTTTTTTTCTGGATGAGAAACCTTTTGTGATGAGGTGTGCCACGTAGAAGGATTTCCTGACCACTGTGGCAATGTGATTGTCAAAGGAGAGACTACTGTCCTCCTGTGTCCCAAGGTCTCTTATCACACTTTCGGTGTTAAGTAGACTACCGCCTATGTGGTAGTTCATGGGTACAGAGTTTTTACCAAAGGGGATGACAATGCACTTTTTGGCATTGAGCTTGAGACCATGTCTTTGACACCAGGCATCTGTCTCAGTGAGGCCCTTTTGTAGGATGTCCACATCGTTAGGAGTTTCAATTATGGCTCCTAGTTTGCAGTCATCTGTGAATTTAGTTAGCTAAAGACCTTCTGTGTTAGCTATCACATGTCTATGCAGTATTGCATGCGCCACATAGCTTACATGTTGGGGAGCTGTCCAAAGGTATATCTGATGATGAGTGACATCTGCAACAGTGATATAGGAACGATCAGGTAGGTGTGGTAAATGTGTCTGCCCACATGAACAGGTGTCAACGTCAACACAGCCACACTCTCTCCGCGACTTACACACATTAACACAGTTGGTAAGGTCAGGAATAGACTTCCTAACTAAGCTAGTTTGCCACAACGCAGTAATACGCAGGTATCACATGCACCACAGGGGTTATCTGGATGATATATGGGCAAAGGATAAGTGAAGGTACCTGACATCAGATGGCATGTTTCAGTAGGCCAGTGGGAGTTGCAGTGAATGTGAATAGGGTTGAAAGCATTATGCTCCACACACACAGACACAGGGTTCCAGTACTGACATGCAAGGGTGCATTGCTTCACAGGTGTGTAGTGGTTGACTGTGCCAGAAGGCTGTATAAGGCTAGGTGAAGGGTATACCTTGGCATCAGTCCACATGACAATGGTCTGCAGTGTGGCTCAGGGGTGTAGTGTCTGGATTGGCCCACACAGGTGGGTATTGTATTCACCATCCAGTCATATGGGTTACTATTGTGTGTAGCCAGTGCTGTGCAATGCTTGCCATGTATGTGTTCAATAGTCCATGACATGGATTATGTCTGGGATATGCACACATCCCACATGCATGTTCAGTGACATGTGGAACTGTACATGGGGTATCTGGCCCATGTTGTATACACAGATTATCATTAGGTGTGCCAGTCCTGGCCTCATGTAGCAGGAACTGGTAATGGACACCAGGTTGACCCTGCACCTACATTGATAGCATGATACAGGTATTCCCTGGTGTCAGTGGCATCTGTCCATACAGGGCATGTGTTTAAGGCATGGTATGTCCATTGTGGGTCACATTTGATGACACTACAGTTGTTGCAGGCATCCAGTGGGGAACATAGTGAAGGCACACTGTCTGCAATTATGTGCCTATTGTAGTGATGGGACAGGGTGCCATGCCCTCTGTTGTCCACTGCAATCACATCATGGTTACTATCTGTGGGCAATATGCAGGGTACTACCAACAAAACAGTTGTTGCCTAGGTGAGTGTGTTTGTGTATGAGACATTGGTTGAGAGTGTTCTCTGGGTAATACAAGGGTTGCTTAATTTGTTCTCCAGGCCTTGATGTCACATGTAGGGGTATGGATTGGCAACCCCAGTCTCTCTGCTGTTTGACATCTGTTATCCTTGTAAGGTGGACTTTGTGACATATAATAGACCCACCATGTAAGAAATTTGCAAACCCCGCTCCACAATGAGTCCACTCACAGCCACGTCCACACAGGCTCCACAATAAGTCCAGTTGTTACACACTCACAGCCACCTCCACACAGAATACAAATGACAAACACAGACACACGCACACATACACACACACACACACACACACACACACACACACACACACACACACACACACCAAGTTTCACAGTTGCCATGTCTGGGATTGGAATTCCTACCTAACTAGTGTATCAAACTACAGCATTACACAGTTATAGGATGAACCATGGAGATTACTGGACTACTCCTTCCCCAAAGGTGTATTTCAAAGGGAATGACATCAACAGGCTTGCCAAAGTAGGCCAATGGAGGTTATATTGACTGTGAATGGCCTCAAAAGCATTGTTTCCTACACAGACAAACGAACACACACACAAACATCCATACCTGCCATGTCTGGGAATAGAACTCCTACCATACTAGTGTATCACACTACAGCATTATGCAGTTACAGGACACACCACGGTGATTACTGGACTATTCCTTCCCCAAAGTTGAGTTTCACTGGGAATGACATCAGCAGGCTTGCCAAAGAAGGGCAATGGAGGTTGCATTGACTGTGAATGGCCTCAAAAGCATTGCTCCCTCCACAGACAAACAAACACACACACAAACATCCACACTTGCCATGTCTGAGAATAGAACTCCTACCGAACTACTATATCACACTACAGCATTACACTGTTATAGGACACACCACGGAGATTACTGGACTACTTCTTCCCCAAAAGTGTTTTTAAAATGAATGACATCAGCAGGCTTGCCATAGTAGGGCAATAGGGAGTGCAGTGTGTGTGCATGGGCCATAACCTATTCATTTAGAGGCAGACACACCACATTCAGGCACACACAGGTTTATATTCCACAGGTACGTGTATTCAACTGCTAGATGACTACTGCCTTGTACAGTCATGTTGCACAGTTAGCTGTAGCACCATAGAGTCTATAATGCTGAGAGATTCCAGAGGCAAATGTCTATGGTGAGTGACATTTACACATCATGTGGTTTTAGCCATTTGGATGTGTGCTGGGTGGGACAGGCCTCATGATGAAAGGCTCTTTGTCACTGTCACTCTCTTCCACACATCTATGTATGTGTACGTTTGGCATGTTATAGTGTGTTGTCCTTGGATATATGTGTGTATTCCTATCCAATGTGTGTGCAAAGCATGACTGGTGCATACTGAGGAGTGTATGCACTAACATCTGCAACTGTCAGATATGTATGGCCCATTGTTGTTGCCAGACATGGGCTTCATTTCTTTAAGTGTGTGAGCATGCCAGGTATGACCTTTCAGTATTTTGTTGTCTGACATGGCCTTCATTCTCTAAGTGTGGGAGCATGCCCAGTATGACCTTCTGTATTGAATGTGTGAATCCATTTCAGGTAGATTGTACTCCAGTGCAGACGTCTGTGTTCTACACCTACAGCTAGCAAACTGTTTCTGCAGGATATCTGTAGATCAGTTGACAATATGGGGTCAAAATGGGCAAGGGATAGTGGGTTACTGTAGGCAATTGTGGCTGTGCTGCTTCTGCTACATGGTCCTGGTGTTAGCAGAGATATTAAGACATGTGTACTGTTATATACTGTGATGTTTTATGTCATCAAGTACTGTCAGGTAGACATATTTGCCAGCAGTGATGTCCTGGGGAACTCAGGGTGAATGCAGCTGTGTCCAGTATTGTGGTCTAACGCCTACATATTCTTGCAAACTCATGCCATTATGGAGCGGGAACTGCAGACACTTGCTGCTGGTTCTGTGTAACCGGTTCAGCACCTTGGTACAGTGGTGGCAGAGGATCCCATACTTGTACATCCATTGTCATGACAGTATGGCCTTATCTTGCTGTGGCAATACCTCACAGCTGTACAGATTCACACAGGTAACCCAGAGGCAGGGGTCATAAATCAGGACATTATCCCTATTGTGGTTTATGAGCAGGTTTGCAGCCACCCATTCTTGTGTTTGTAGCCAGGGATATTATGGGCACACGGCTGTGTTTTGGACTTCGCACACTCCATGCTGCCCATACTCCGATCCCCCCTATTATTCTATCCTCTTGCATACATTATGCGAACATTCTCTGATACTTTCCCTATAGGTATCACCTCATCACAGCAGTATATTGGTGTTGGTCCACAGTTCATGCAGTAGGACATGGTGGACATATTACTGTGGTTTGTCCACATGGCCTTACATATGGGTTCTGTGGCCTGTGTTATGTTGTTATTTGGGAGTCCATGACATAACATACATTGGCAGTATGGGTGACACACAGGCCTTTGTCAGAGGACTGTAGGCCATTTGGTAGTGATGCAGGCCAGCTGTAGCAGGTCATTGCATTCTGTCAATCCTACAGTCCCAGACTGCAATACAGTATATTCGCCTGGGGTGACAGGGTAGGTGCGCTAGGTGTTCATGCCAATACTTTCTGTCAGTATTAATCCAGTGGTGTGGATGCTGGCAGGGTACTGCTTACAGCTAGGACACACCTGCATGGGACACCTGCTCTGCATGCTGCATTCTTTTGCTATTGCCATACACAGGTGGGGGTCATATTGTACTCATTCCCAACAGCAGTGATAAGATCGGAGAGGTACCTGTGGATGGTGGTTGGGTGAGCTGGGTGCATGTGTGCTATGGACACGACTTGCATCTGACTCACAGATATGCATGGGGCATTCCACTTATCCTGGCTTGTGCAGGGACATCAGCTGTTTCTCAATACATCATTCCTATGACCTTTGTGGTCTGTGAGTGTTTGGCCAGATGACATCAGTATACCCTACTACAAGCCCATATAATGTGTTGCTAACCTGCATGTATAATTCCAAGGGTGTGTCCATTTAACAGTTACACATTATATACTGTCTCTCTGGGGTACTTCCCCCTGTGTACTGCTTGTATATCTGACCTGACAGTCATGCCATGTCCATCTTTCAGATGGTGACACATATTACTTCCAAATATTTGCAATGGCTTACTGCTAGAATGTGCTATACTGGGAAGCATTGTGTTTGGCACTGCAGTTGTGAGGACTTGGCCCTGTCATTGGCACTACCGGGCAATGGCCACCAGGACAAACCTCACCATACATACATACTGACCACTCACACAATATAAAACACACACCAACCTAACACACGCAGACCTGCATATTGTACACATGTTACAATCTATCCTGCTACCTTGGCCAGCTCAGGTAATCTGTGCTCCACTGGTATGATACCTACACATACATGTTACTACATTTCTACATAGGCTTGGGGGGGCACACCTGTGTGTTACTACGTGTCTACATATAATTTGGGGAGGGCACACTAGACTGTTACTACATTTCTACATAGGATTGGAGGGGCACACCTGTGTGTTACTATGTGTCTACATAGTCAAAACAAATGTAAAAAAAGCAGCTACCACCACTTATAAAATGAATATTTAATCCAACAGCTCAATAAAAACAATAATACAAAACAAGAAATGCAAAGTTTGATGAGTGCTTTCAGGCTGTGCCCTTCATCAGATAAACTGCTCACATTCAAACACTCATTTAAAGGGAGTAACAACCAATCTGTACTCAATACTGAACCCCCTATTTCTAAGGCAGGTTTTAATAGAATGACATCATTAAGCCCTGGATGTCTGTGTGCTGTAAGTTCTATTATCCATTTGGCCTCTTCATATTCAGTGTCATTCATTATATCACCACCCCTGATGTTACTCACCATATGCCAAATCACCATAAATTTAAAATAATATCCTTGATGACCAGATATTTTTAGTGAAATAATTTTAAACGTTATGATGTTTGGTAGGAATGTAATGCTAAAAGATTTATTTGGGGGTAACAACCAGGTACAACACCACTCTTTGTGACAACCTACTACTTTTCTACCAGTGTTCAATCACACTATACAAACGTTCATCAGGGTTTGTGAACAAGAAATCATGTTGTATCTACAAAATGGACATGGTAGGAAATTTCATAACTTGACTGCTACACAAAGACAGGCCCTAAAGGATTTACAACATAATACTCAGTCATTAAATCAGCAGATAAGGGGGGAGGTGGTGGTGGTGATGAGTAAGAGTTTTTATCATGATAAGTTGGCAGAATTGCCTTCAGACACCTCCACTTTCACTCCTATGTCCCCTGTCAGTGTTAACAAATTTATACAAGAGGTCAGGGATTGACTGAAGCATATGGAAGCTTCCGGTCTGTAGATAAGGAGCTCTTCAAATTTTTGTGGATAGAGCATCCCATAACTCCTGTATTTAAAGCCTTGCCAAAGGTGCACAAGAACTTGCACAACTCTACCCCCCCCCCCCGAGACCCATTGTCTCAGGGAGGGGATGGATTACCGAAAACATTTCCATTTGGTTAGAGTGTATGTTGAGACCTTGTCTGAACTCTTTGAAAGAGGTATTAAGAGATGCAGGACATTTTTTGACATCATTGAGAGAGAGTATAGGAGTGGGTGAGGAAGGGCATTATATTATGGTGACATTAGATGTGAAAAGTCTTTTCACTGTAATAAGTAATGATTATGGCATAGATGCAGTCTCTCGAATACTGGCAGAATTGAATTTGATGGAGAAGGGCAGAATAGAGTTGATTGCAAATATTCTGGGTATAGTTTTAGAAAACAATGTATTCACCTGCATAGGAAGTTTCTACTGGCAGACACAGGGTGTAGCAATGGGTACCCCCTGTGTGAATACATATGCTAACCTGTACTGTCACATTGGGAGAACAGGTATGTGATGGGGGTCCCACAATAAATGGCAGGACAGGTTATGCCTATACAGGCGTTTCATGGATGATTTTTTTTGTTGTGGAAAGGGGAAGAAACAGAGTTGTTTGATTTTGTTAAGTACTTAGAATCAACTACAACCTTTCTTAGATTTTCGGTGAGTTTTTCCAGCACAGAGATAGACTTCTTGGATGTCAGGATGATCCAAGATGAGGCAGGGTTTAAGACAACCCTATACAGAAAAGAATGCTGGAAGAGCAGTATATTGACACAGGACAGCATGCTTCCTAGGTTCACTTTTGATAACATCATTACTGGACAGCTGGGGGAGTATCTAGACTTTGCACAGAGGAAAGTAATTTTGAAGAGGAAGTGAGACGCTTTGAACGTAATTTCATAGAAAGGGATTACAATAGGTAGAAGGCCCAGCAAATTATACAGACCAATAGAGATTTCAGGAAGGATAGAATGTGTTCATGGTTGAGACATGATGCAGGGAGGGTTCCTGCGGTCAACAGTGGACAGAGACAGAGTAGTAAAATGAGACTTATGCTCACATATAGCAACAGCATACATGGGGTATATAATATAGTCATGCAAAATTGGAAAATCTTACTTTCTGATGAGAGGATCAGGAAAGTTGTGGGGGAAGAACCTAGTTTTGGCTTCAGGAGGAATAAAAACTTGAAAGACTTACTGGGTAATGAGGGCAGATGTGACAAACAGCGGATTGAAGTGAAGAAAGGCACTAGACCATGTGGGTCATGTAAGGGATGCCATTACATTAATAGGGCTATTCATTTTGGTCATCCTATCACAGGCAGGGTATATTCTTTCAACACCAGAGCTAACTGCAGGACCACTAATGTGGTCTATCTTGCTACTTGTCAGACATGTAATTGTTACTACATAGGGAAAACAAACTGCATACTTAAGCAGAGGATATTGAATAATTTGTCAGCAATCAGGTTGAAAAATGAACACAATGCCCTATATAAACACATATCTGGTCATCAAGGATATTATTTTAAATTTATGGTGATTTGGCATATGGTGAGTAACATCAGGGGTGGAGATATAGTGAATGACACTGAATATGAAGAGGCCAAATGGATAATAGAACTTACAGCACGCAGACATCCAGGGCTTAATGATGTCATTCTATTAAAACCTGCCTTAAAAATAGGGGGTTCAGTATTGAGCCCAGATTGGTTGTTACTCCCTTTAAATGAGTGTTTGAATGTGAGATTTTTTCTGATGAATTGCACAGCCCAAATGCACTCATCAAACTTTGCATTTCTTGTTTTGTTTTATTGTTTGTATTGAGCTGTTGGATTAAATATTCATTTTCCAAGTGGTGATAGCTGCTTATTTTACATTTGCTTTCACTTTGTTCAGCAGCTTTACCTTAAGTGAGGTCCTCTCTGCTTGTTTCTTATGTGTCTACATAGGGATGGGGGGCACACCTGACTGTTACTACATTTCTACATAGGATTGGGGGGGTGGCACACCTGACTGTTACTATGTGTCTACATAGGACTGGGGGGGCACACCTGACTGTTACTGCATTTCTACATAGGATTGGGGGGGCTCACCTGACTGTTACTATATTTCTACATAGGACTGAGGGGCACACCGGACTGTTACTACATGTCTACATAGGATTGTGGGGACACACCTGACACTTGTACACATTTGCTATGACTGTACTGGTATGTCAAGTACTTCATTTCATTCTGTATTCTGACCTGTCATACTGACTAGAGGCATGTCAGTGTACTACAGGTCTTGGGTTTGATTGACCTACATATTAGTTTCTGACTTCTTACCCTTCAGAACTAACATCCCACTGCCTGACCTGATGCAGTGTGTCTGTGTAGGCCTGGGGGGGAGGTTACCCATAGGCATCATTCAGAGGCCTTAGCACAACCTTTGTTTGTGTACACCTGTCCTGATGGCTGAGACTATTGTTGGGTATGTGAGCCTCCCTGACTGGCATGTGTGTGTCCACATGTGGCCCAGCACATTTCCTGCAGTGGGCTTTGTCACCATGTGTAGTACTGGCTACTATGGTGACACCAGTATTT
This sequence comes from Protopterus annectens, assembly GCF_019279795.1. Taxonomy (NCBI): domain Eukaryota; kingdom Metazoa; phylum Chordata; order Ceratodontiformes; family Protopteridae; genus Protopterus; species Protopterus annectens. The sequence goes on from NC_056740.1 coordinate 475,498,079, forward strand.
GTTACAGATCACAGGCTGCCACTATAGGTGTCTACTATCTGCTGGCATCCCATTCAGCCACCCGATTCTCTTCCATGCTCACATCCATACTGTAGACACTGGTAACAACACATACTACTCCATTCAGCAATTGGTAAGAAGACTGACTTACCTTGTGGCTGTGCCAGTATTGAGGATGGTGCTGGAGGGATGACTATGTCAGATGCACATAGTAACTCCCTATACATGGTTAAGCACAGGTAGTGTCATGTTTGGCACCCCTTTTACTGTATGTGCTAGTCAGAGAGAGGTGTCATTACCTGGGTCCCTGCTGTGTCAGTGTATGTGCTATGCATTGCCTCCTTGCCAAGGCCAGGGCATACTGGGCACATCTCCTTCTGCCTACTGGGCAGTCTCAGGTTGTTCTCCCTACATGTCACTCTGTGACTGTGCAGGCCTTGGCAATGGTGGGGGGCTGTGTGGCCCTGCCCCATGCTGTTCCTGCTGCAGCTGTTTCCACAGGATCATATTGTGTAACATGGCACATACGATGACAATTTGAGTGCATGTAGCTGGACAGTACTGCAAGGCTCTACCAGATGTGTCCAGGCACCAGAACTGTGACTTGAGCATCCCAAACACACGCACTATTATAATTCTGGTATGTGCGTGTGCCTCATTATGGAGTTCTTGTTCAGGTGTGTGTGCATTTCTGATGGGTGTCATCAGCTATGGCTCCAATGCATAATCAGCATCCCCCACTAGCTGACAGTAAGGGATCTCCCCATTGGCAAATGTCTGGTACAGCTGCTTCAGATGCCAGATGTGGGAGTCGTGATAGCTTCCAGGGCAGCCAGCACACACATTCATTATAATGCCCTGGGCATTGCACACGACCTGGCAGTTGATGGAGGGGAAGCCCTTGTGGTTGATGTAGACCCTACCCCACTCACTGGGTGGTGCTTTGATGCATATGTGCGTGCAGTCTATAGCACCCATTACCTCAGGCTATTCTGCTGTTTGGTGGAAGAGACGCGTATTGCTGGACAATGTCTCACGGGTGTTGGGGAAATATATGTGCTCACTGGCATGTGCTGACATGGCATCTAGGAACTGGTGGAGTACCCTGGATGCTGATGTCTGTGAGATCCCCATGATATCTCCAGCTGGCCTTTGAAAGGTACCTGTGGCTAGTATTCTTAGGCCTACACATACCTTGGTATCCACTGGGATGGGTTCCCTTCTGTTAGTTCTCTGTGTCAGGCATGGCCAGCACAGCTCAACAATTTGCTGTAGATGGTCCCTGTCCACCCTATAGTGCTCCACTATCTCCAGCTCATGTAGCCCCTGGTAGGTTACCCTGGGTCTGTACACTCTTCTCCGTCTCCTCACTGTGGGTTGGTCGACAGCATTCTCATCCTCACCACCCTCAGCCTCTTCCACATGTTGATGTATGATAGCTGCTGCAGCCCCTATCATTTTGTTGTTTTTGTTTGTTAAAATTCCCCCTCTTGTATACACTGGTGGTGTAGAGTATGTGGGAAAAAACAGAGGGAAAGGTGTTTGCATAGTTTATGGTAGTGTTCTGGGCTGGAGTGCTGCCTGTGTAATTGGCTGATTCTGATTCATTTCACCTGCCAGCTGTGCTAGTTCTCCTTGATTAACGTCCTACTGCTGTTTTCTCATCCCATTCCCTTCCTGTTTAAGCCCAGGGGTGCACAGTGCAAACACAGTGCTCAAATGTGCACAGAGCTGCCATTTCCTGGTTTACTTTTTTTTCCTTTAAAACCAGGTGCGCAGTGTGCACACCCATTTAGGCAATGTAAAGAGTGCAAGGACTAAACACTTGACTGTTACTGCATTTCTACATAGGATTGGGGGCTCACCTGACTGTTACTATATTTCACATAGGACCGAGGGGCACACCGGACTGTTACTACATGTTCCACATAGGATTAGGGACACACCTGACACTTGTACACATTTGCTATGACTGTACTGGTATGTCAGGTACTTCATTTCATTCTGTATTCTGACCTGTCATACTGACCAGAGGCATGTCAGTGTACTACAGGTCTTGGGTTTGATTGACCCACATATTAGTTTCTGACTTCTTACCCTTCAGAATCCAACATCCCACTGCCTGACCTTGATGCAGTGTGTCTGTGTAGGCCTGGGGCAGGAAGCCCATAGGCATCATTCAGAGGCCTTAGCACAACCTTTGTTTGTGTACACCTGTCCTGCTGGCTGAGACTGTTGTTGGGTATGTGAGCCTCCCTGACTGGCATGTGTGTGTCCACATGTGGCCTGTTACATTTCCTGCAGTGGGCTTTGTCACCATGTGTAGTACTGGCTACTATGGTGACACCAGTATTTGTTACAGATCACAGGCTGCCACTATAGGTGTTCACTATCTGCTGGCATCCCATTCAGCCACCCGATTCTCTTCCATGCTCACATCCATACTGTAGACACTGGTAACAACACATACTACTCCATTCAGCAATTGGCAAGAAGACTGACTTACCTTGTGGCTGTGCCAGTATTGAGGATGGTGCTGGAGGGATGACTATGTCAGATGCACATAGTAACTCCCTATACATGGTTAAGCACAGGTAGTGTCATGTTTGGCACCCCTTTTACTGTATGTGCTAGTCAGAGAGAGGTGTCATTACCTGTGTCCCTGCTGTGTCAGTGTATGTGCTATGTATTGCCTCTTTGCCAAGGCCAGGGCATACTGGGCACATCTCCTTCTGCCTACTGGGCAGACTCAGGTTGTTCTCCCTCCATGTCACTCTGTGACTGTGCAGGCCTTGGCAATGGTGGGGGGCTGTGTGGCCCTGCCCCATGCTGTTCCTGCTGCAGCTGTTTCCGCAGGGTCATATTGTGTAACATGGCACATACAATGACAATTTGAGTGCATGTAGCTGGACAGTACTGCAAGGCTCCACCGGATGTGTCCAGGCACCAGAACTGTGACTTGAGCATCCCAAACACATACACTATTATAATTCTGGTCTGTGCGTGTGCCTCATTATGGAGTTCTTGTTCAGGTGTGTGTGCATTTCTGATGGGTGTCATCAGCTATGGCTCCAATGCATAATCAGCATCCCCCACTAGCTGACAGTAAGGGATCTCCCCATTGGCAAATGTCTGGTACAGCTGCTTCAGATGCCAGATGTGGGAGTCGTGATAGCTTCCAGGGCAGCCAGCACACACATTCATTATAATGCCCTGGGCATTGCACACGACCTGGCAGTTGATGGAGGGGAAGCCCTTGTGGTTGATGTAGACCCTACCCCACTCACTGGGTGGTGCTTTGATGCATATGTGCGTGCAGTCTATAGCACCCATTACCTCAGGCTATTCTGCTGTTTGGTGGAAGAGACGATATTGCTGGACAATGTCTCACGGGTGTTGGGGAAATATATGTGCTCACTGGCATGTGCTGACATGGCATCTAGGAACTGGTGGAGTACCCTGGATGCTGATGTCTGTGAGATCCCCATGATATCTCCAGCTGGCCTTTGAAAGGTACCTGTGGCTAGTATTCTTAGGCCTACACATACCTTGGTATCCACTGGGATGGGTTCCCCTCTGTTAGTTCTCTGTGTCAGGCATGGCCAGCACAGCTCAACAATTTACTGTAGATGGTCCCTGTCCACCCTATAGTGCTCCACTATCTTCAGCTCATGTAGCCCCTGGTAGGTTACCCTGGGTCTGTACACTCTTCTCCGTCTCCTCACTGTGGGTTGGTCGACAGCATTCTCATCCTCACCACCCTCAGCCTCTTCCACATGTTGATGTATTATAGCTGCTGCAGCCCCTATCATTTTGTTGTTTTTGTTTGTTAAAATTCCCCCTCTTGTATACACTGGTGGTGTAGAGTATGTGGGAAAAAACAGAGGGAAAGGTGTTTGCATAGTTTATGGTAGTGTTCTGGGCTGGAGTGCTGCCTGTGTAATTGGCTGATTCTGATTCATTTCACCTGCCAGCTGTGCTAGTTCTCTTTGATTAACGTCCTATTGCTGTTTTCTCATCCCATTCCCTTCCTGTTTAAGCCCAGGGGTGCACAGTGCAAACACAGTGCTCAAATGTGCACAGAGCTGCCATTTCCTGGTTTACTTTTTTTTCCTTTAAAACCAGGTGCGCAGTGTGCACACCCATTTAGGCAATGTAAAGAGTGCTAGGCAGCCTCAGACACACCCCCTTGCTTAGCTCTACTAAGCTAATGGCAAACCCGAGCCACAGAGCTCCAGTCCGCTTACAGTATGCCTGACACACCCCCCTATGATGTCAGCTAACTCTTAGGCTTGAACCATGCTATTCCTGCACTGATACTGTTGGGTGCTGACTAGCATTGAGGGAAAATCTGGGATTCAGTATCATTCCCCTCATTTGCATAGGATTGCCTGCTAATACATAGTTACAGGTCCCAAACAGAGCCCCCCATAGCAACCACTATTCACTGGCCATGTTGTCTTCTGCTTGCCATTGCTTATAATGGCAATATAGTGATTTTGGTTAGAATGCTTATTTCAGGCTATTTTTCATATTTTGGCCTGATCCCATTTGCGCACCACTGCCCTACGCTTAAACAGCCAAAATCGGCTAAAAATAAAAGTTTTTATTTTTTATTTTTAAAACTGTTTTCCATGACAATGGCCATGATTTCCCATAATATACACACTTTATTTGGAGCTGTCATGGCTCAGTTTTGAAGTTTGCAGAAATGTACTCGGTTACTAACCGAGTACATTTCTGCACACTACACTAGTCCTGCACGGCCGGCTGACAGCTTCCTGGACACAAATTCACCTCATTTGCATGGTTTTCACCTACAAATGAGGTAATTTGCATATAGAAGCTGCGTCCGTGCAGGAATAGTGCAGGAGTGCTTGTGCACGCCCCTGCAGCTTATTCCTGGATCACATGGCAGCCATATTGCCTCCTGGAGCTCCTGCACTGTTCCTGCACACTGTGCAGGGCTTGCTGAATCCGGGCGATAGTGTTCCATGCTTTGGTGACATAGATTGAGAAAAGACTGTCACCCACAGCCATATCATGGTGAAATGGGGCATTTGGCCAGTTACTGTATCAGGCCCTCACACACACACACACACACACACACACACACACACACACACACACACACACACACACATTACTTGGCTATTTCTCCCCAGTTACCGTAAATGCTACTCAAATCTGTCAGTGTGCATACTAGTTTCTTCTTTTCATCTACAATGATTACAGATATTTGGATTTAATTTAAAACTTTTAATTCAAATGTTATGCCACAAACACTGATAGACATTTGCTAAACAAAACAATACAGTCTTACAAAGAAAACAGACTTAGCTTTAACAGTAAACTTCTCTGTCCTTGATATTCACATTAATTGAAATGGCATTGAAACCCACATTCAAAGAAAATACAACTGGCCATTGGCAGATAAAATTTACCTTGGGCTATTTTCAAACCACAGGCCTCTTGCATGTCTTCTTTTATCCACCTTCCTGATTGTATTAAATTATATTCTTTGTATATTACAATGCCACTTGTAAGAATGTTATTTAAATTTGTAGTTTTAAACATTTTTCAGCAAACAATGAAACCAAATGTATGAGCTAATAATGACAAAACTGCTCTTTTCAGAACATTTCAACCTTAAAAGGTCACCTCTGTCATTACAATCAACCAATGTCAGTCAATATGCACAATCTCTGCAGAACTAAAAGTTATCTTAATAATTCCATATTAAAGAGATCTGTAACTAATGAAGAGGTTGTTGCTGGCAAACAACTTTACATTTCAGTGTTTCATCTGCAAATTCAGTGCCTGTTGCCCTTGAATTACATAAGCTGGTAATATTGCAATACGGAATGGATGGTAAACTGTCAATGGGTTTATAGTTGCAAGGCATTTTATCTAAAGGAGAACATACTCAGGAATGCAGCACCCCCCCAAAGTGCAACACAGTATTAGCAATCCATCTACATGCTGTGGGAGTAGAACCCACAGCCTTCTGCATCAAAAGCAAGTATGCAACCTGTTGTATTACTGATACTGCTTGCAAGTTTGATAGCACAAACAGTGATGACCATTTGCTAAACAAAACAGTTGCACATTGAAACCAGACTTAGCATGAGCAGCAGTACACTTCTCTTCCCTTGGAGCTCACATTTCCTTGAAATTGCACTGAAACTCAATTTCTTGAAAATGCACTGAAACTCATGTTTTTTGAATAGTCTGGTAGTTGGTATAGAGAATTCAGGATCTTATATGCTGTAATCAAGGTACATGGTTTGAGTCCAAGCAAATGAACTAAACTGCCATCTCTAACTATGTCATTACACACACACACATCTTACTGATATAATGTTTTATCCATGCTCTATTCCCCAGGAAGTAAGAAGTCTTGTGTGTTGAAATTCCACATGCAGAACAGAAAAAGCAAGCAAAAGTAGGTGTGTCCATCAATGAACTCAGCAGTGTAAAGCTGCATTGCACACACAGAAGCAGAAGGCTTTCCTTAAAGAAGACATGTAATGAAATATTTTTAATTAAAAAGTAAATGTTTTGTCAGCTGCCCCCCACTCCCAGCCAGCAGACCCTGGGTGACTACCTAGGTCACCTAGTCCTGGATGCAGCTCTGCTGTCACAAGCTGTCTTGTTGCATTTAGTGATATGGAAAAGCAGCATTTGGGTTAAACAACAGTGTCTATTTGCTTTGTATTGCTGGATTTGAGATGACAGAGATGGACAGCTTGTAGATTTATAGATGAAGTTATGAGTAGTTGCAAGTTGTCAGCAAGATAGTAAGTGGGGTAGTTCAAGACAGTTTAGATCCTTGAGTGCTAAGAAGTAGTGGGATTTTTGTGGGTGATTTAATGCAACCTTTTCTACTTTGTGAAAGCATTCTTTGAGCTTTGAGAGGTAGAAGACCTGTAGATTGGTAAAAATAGGGTCTGAGTTGAGAAGTGTTGTAAGATGCAGGGGAGAGGCTAAGTGTTTTCTGGTTTGGTCAGTGAAGAAATCATTGACTCTGTATAGGAAACCCAATTTCTGGTGCGTTTTCTTTACTGTATGTTGGATGTGGTAATCAAATTTTAAGATGGAGTCAATGTAAATGCCAAGCAGTGTAATATGTGGGGCAATTTCCATTTTTATAAAATTTGCTGAGAGAATATCAAAGGAGGATTTCTGGACTATCAGGTGTATTGGGGTAAACAGAATAAATTTGCTTTTTTGGGTTAAGAAAAAACTGAGCTGGTTCTTCTTCCTGTTTCTACTTTTTATGTTTATGCTCCGTTCTTTCAGAATGGGTTTTAGAGGTACCATTCCATTAAGGCCCGGTGGTTTATCTGCTCTCAATTCCATAACCACTTGGTCTCTTCCACCTCTGTTCTGTTTCTCATGTCACCTCCCCTTGTGCTTTCATTCAGCTTCATTAGAGCCATAAATTTGAAACTGTGTTTTTCTTCCGCCGTAATATGCTGATAAAGGGCATTTGTAGCTACATGATTTCTTATGTCTGATAAATGGTGTAAAATCCATTCCTTAAAAGCCTTATTTGTTTTACCTACATAATAGGAAGAGCATGCCTTGCAGATGGCTAAATATACAACATTCTTGCTGGTACATGTGGCATAACCTTGAAAGGAATAACTCTTCTTGGTGACCTGGGGTCAGGCAAAGTTTCACAGCAATGAACTCTATCTCCCTTTCAGAGAATTTTAAGTCAAATCTCAAAAAACTGGTTGTATGAGAGAGAAATGTGACACATTCCCATAGACTAGTGGCATCTCCTGTCCATAGGAGAAAGACATTGTCCTCAAATTTCATGTAGAAAATGATCTGCTCTTTCCACAAGTTGCATACGTCTACATCCCATTCTTTTCCATTGTGCCAAGACTATATTCAAATAACTGTTGGCACATGGTGTGCCCATGGCAACCCCCATTTTTGCCAATAGTGAGTGTCGCCATATAGGAAAATGTTGTTCTCCAATACTAGTTCTAACAGAGTACAAAGGAGATTAACATCCAGAACTTCACTGCCAGCAAATCTCCTGATGGCTTCAATTCCATAATTATTCGGGATGACCATAAAAAGACTTTGCAAGGTAATTAGTTGGGTGAGGCCATAAAGATTGATGGCATGTTGAGGATAATCACAAGTGACAGACAGCCAGTCAATATTAAAACCTTCTTTAATTATCTTTTCTTTTGCAATATTAGAGGCAACCCAGGATAGAAATCCTTCAGCGGTGCTGTTATTTCCAGGAGGAATATAAATTCCTATTATGAAGAGGGTTTTGTGGGGGGGGGGGGGTTAGGTGTAGTAAAGCACTAATGATTTTGGAATTATTAAAGGCTTTAATGCTGAGAAGGGAAAAGGGAAGTTGCGGAGCATTTTTGGATAAGATGGCAACACCTCCTATGTGTTCATTTTGCCTATCTAACCTTAATATGTTACAACTGGTTGATAATATTTCTTTGTTTTTAATATGAGGGTCTAACCAAGTTTATGCAATTATTAGTATGTCAAGACAGTGCTGGGCTGCACATGCCTGCAGCTCAGTTATTTGTATTGCCAATGCTTTGGGTGTTCAGGTGGACATTTTGAAATGGGAATGTTTTGGGAGCTGACACAGGTGTATTCATTTTGAAATAGTGGTTGAATTGAGAGTTGAGGGTCTTTGATTGGGGAATATGTCACCACTGAAGGTTAATTTGATATGATATGGGGGAATTTTGAGAAGGTATGGGTTAGACAGTTTTTTTTTTTTTTGGAAATGTATTTTTTAAGTTTGTAGAGTTCGGATCTTAAGTTTGAAGTGAGGAATGAAGTAGGTGTGGTAAAGTGATGGAGTTACAGAGGAATATGTTACAACCCTGCTTGTGTTACTAGATTGAGTAGTTGATAAAAATGTGATTGCATGTGGTGATAAATTATGGTTTGTATGTCTGTGGCTGGGAAAGGTGATTGGAAGGGCAAGGAAAGAAACAGAATAATCTAGATTAGTAGGTGTAGAAAGGCTATGGTTCAATGAGACTGAGGGTATTTAAGGGTGTGGTCAAAGGTTAATTCATAGTTGAGGAGGGAGTATAGGTATATGCTATTTAGATGTTTGACTTACTGGGTTAGTTTCCTATATGGATGTGGCTTTGCATGTATAGGTTTAGGCTATGTGGAGGTGGGTAGGAAATGGAGTTGGGTAGGTTAGTCTGAGCAGAAGGTAAAGTCACAAAAAATATATATCAGTGAAGTGACCTTGTAGCAAAAGAAGATTCTTCCACTCAGCTAATACCAAGTAAGTTCACCATTTTATTTGTATTTTTAGTTTGTAATTTAAATTAATCTCCCCACTGTTAGTCTAACATCAGTTTATCGTAATTAATAGTAATATACAACATTAAAAATGCATTTGACTGTTTAACCAATTATCTAATTTTAAGGAGATTTCTATGGATTTTAAATTGCTAAGTCCAACGGCTAGGATAATACCCCCCAAAGAGCACCAAACGAATGAGAAAAATTAAGCCCAAAATACAAGACTGCAGCTCAGAGAAAATGAAATACTGGCTCTAAACTGAAAGCGATTCCACAAATATTTGGGGAAAGGGAAAAATAAACTTAAGGAATGAAGACAGTGAACTTATAAAACAATCAAGGGAGCCCAGCAGGAAGGAGAGGGAGTACCAGTGGGGCTGTTGTTGTCTAAGGCAATAGAGCGATAATATTGGATAAAATTATTTGTTTTCAGTTACCAAAATATTTATATAAACAACAAACTAATCCTACCACTCATAGTCCCCTCCCCAACCTTTAATGACACTGACTCCTTCTCCTTTAAACTCATTCAAACTTCCTACATAAAAACTACTATCTAAACTAAATCCCTGCTGTCTGGCTGCTGACCAGCTTCCAACCAAGCACCTAAAACTTGCTGCTCCTTCCATTGCCTACTCCATGTCCATATGAATAAACTGCTCCCTCTCTGAATGGTATGTACCCAACCTATGGAAAATTTCTCATATCATACGACTTCATATAGGAGGCCCATCTAGAGATATTACAAACTACCGTCCCTTTCCCGTCCTCTCTCTCATTACCAAAATCCTAGAGAAATGTATTCACCAGCAACTCATGAATCACCTCACTACTAACAACCTAGTGTCCTGCTCTCAGCATGGTTTCAGGCCTAAACACAGTACAAACACAGCTCTCATTACCTTTATAGATACCATTCACCGCCTCAGAAATGAAGGACAGCTAGTCTCAGCTATTTTCCTAGACATGTCAAAAGCTTTTGACACTGTATCCCACCAGGTTCTACTTAATAAACTTGCCACTTATCATCTCACTATCTCAACCCTAACATGGTTCCATGGTTATCTATCTAACCATCAACAGGCTACTAAATGGGCAAACACCCTTTCTCCTCTATTACCAGTCACCACAGGTGTACCTCAAGGCTCCATACTTGAGTCCCTCCTCTTTGTCATATTTACCAATAACCTCAATACGGCCATCCAACACGCCACCATCATCCAGTATGCTGACAATTCCGCTCTTATCTGCTCAGCCCACTCCTTTGTAGAACTGCAAAATAAAATGCAAAAGTCTTTCCAAGACATTGAAAATTACCTCACCAATCATCAACTCATTCTCAGCTCAAATAAGACCAAGCTTATATTCTTCTCCAACAAATCATCCAAACTCAGCACAACACCCCTCTCCATACACTCCTCCAATGGGACAATAATCAAACCCACCAATCAGACCAAGCTGCTTGAAGTTACAATAGATGATACACTAAAATTTGATAAACACATATGCCTTAAAATCAAAAAAGTTCACTCCTAACTTGGTGCTCTCTACAGGGTAAGCCTTACCTTACACAACAAGCTAGACTTACCACAGCTAGATCTCACTTGCTATCCACCCTCCTCTACTGCTCACAGATCTTTGCAAATCTATCCAACGCTGACCTAAATAAACTAGAATCCTGCTATAACAAAATTGTGAAGTTTGCTGCCAATCAACCCCATAAAATACATTTCTGTTCAGTTCTCCGACAACTCAACTGGCTGGAGCTTCCCAACTTGTTAGTGCTAAATCAACTTTCTATTGCCCATAAAATCATTTACAACTCCACGGATTGTCCAGCTCTTTCAAACCCGTTACAGCCTAACACTAACTGCAGACTCCTAACGTCATCCAATAAAATAAAGCTAAAAGTATCCCTGTCTCACAACTATCATGGCAACTCCATCTACTCCTGTAAAATTGCCAAGGTCTGGAACAATCTTCCTCAGCACATTTTACATATTCTAAATCTGTTCATATTTAAAAGTACACTGAAAGATTATCTATATGCTAACTGGCTTTGCAGCTGTACCCCTCCTGGCTAGTTTTATTCATTCTATTTTACGTCTCTTCTAGTGCATTAGATACCTTCCTTCTGCTCATTTCGCATTACTTACATATTTGCTCTTTTGGATAATATACACGTTAACTACCTTCTTTTTTTAATTTGCCTTAACTTATTTTTACTTTCTATGTATACTTTGCTATTCCTTCTAATATTTCTGTGATCTTGAAACATATTTTTAACATACTTTGGATATTTGGTGTAACTGCTTACCTTTACTTTAACTTTAATTAACTTTGTACTGTTCTGGAGCTTTTCTCTCTGGATCCCCATTAAAAATGAGTTTCTGACCCAGTCGGACACTACGTGGTTAACAAATGTAAATAAATAAATCATTTACATAAAAATATTGCCCTCAGACAGATGTTCCAACTGCAGACTTCACTGTTACATAAATTATACATCTATTTGGTTACATTAATAATTCTAAATTAAAATAAAAACATATTTTTTCTAACTTAAAGAGGCAGATTAGGAGTCTACTGGGTCAATGATAATAGGGTACAAATACTGGCTCAGAGATGAAAGTGGTTTTAGCAAGTGTCTGGGACAAGGAAAAATAAACTTAAGGAAAGGAAGTCAAAGCTGACCAGCAGAATATCTGTATGG